>NC_142940.1:27276548-27444048 GCF_046866305.1 Octopus bimaculoides
TATGTATATATATATATTTACTAATATATATGATATATATATATATATATATATACTATATATATATATATATATATATATATATAATACTATATATATATATATATATATATATAATATATATATATATATATATATATATATATATATATATACTATATATATATATATATACTATATATATATATATATATATATATATATATATACTATATATATATATATATATATATATATATAATATATATATATATATATATATATATATATATATACTATATATATATATATATATACTATATATATATATATATATATATATTATACTATATATATATATATATATACTATATATATATATATATATACTATATATATATATATACTATATATATATATATATATATATATATATATATATATACTATATATATATATATATATATATATATATATATATATATATATATATATATATATATATACTATATATATATATATATATATATACTATATATATATATATATATATATATATATATATATATACTATATATATATATATATATATATATATATATATATATATATATATATATATATATATATATATATATATACTATATATATATATATATATACTATATATATATATATATATATACTATATATATATATATAATATATATATATACTATATATATATATATATATATATATATATATAATATATATATATATATATATATATATACTATATATATATATAATATATATACTATATATATATATATATATATACTATATATATATATATTATATATATATATATACTATATATATATATATATATATATATATATACTATATATATATATATATATATACTATATATATATATATATATACTATATATATATATATATACTATATATATATATATATATACTATATATATATATATACTATATATATATATATATATATACTATATATATATATATATATATATATATATATATATATATACTATATATATATATATATATATACTATATATATATATATATATATATATATACTATATATATATACTATATATATATATATATATATATATATATATATATATATATATATATATATATAGTATATATATATATATATATATATATATATATAGTATATATATATATATATATATATATATATATAGTATATATATATATATATAAATAGTATATATATATATATATAAATAGTATATATATATATATATATATATATATATATATATATATATATATACTATATATATATATATATATACTATTTATATATATATATACTATATATATATATATATACTATATATATATATATATATACTATATATATATATATATATACTATATATATATATATATATACTATATATATATATATATATACTATATATATATATATATATATATACTATATATATATATATATATATACTATATATATATATATATACTATATATATATATATATATATTATATATACTATATATATATATATATATATATATATATATACTATATATATATATATATATATATATATATATATATATATATATATATATATATATACTATATTTATATATATATATATATATACTATATATATATATATATATATATATATATATACTATATATATATTATATATATATATATATACTATATAACTATATATATATATATATATACTATATAACTATATATATATATGTATATACTATATATATATATACTATATAACTATATATATATATATATATACTATATATATATATATATATATAATATATATATATATATATATATATACTATATATATATATATATATATATATATATATAATATATATATATATATATATATATAATATATATATATATACTGAGAAAAGAGGATGTCGCCAGAATTTTGGAAAAATAATTTTTTATTTAGTTATTATTATTAGCGCTTTCGTTCGTCTTCGAATTTGTCAAATAAAAATAATGCAGGTGCAAACAGGTTGTTCATTTATATAAATCAGGTGGGGTTTTTTTTCATTTAGAAGAGGAAAATATTGCTTTTGTTTTTGTTTTTTGTTGTTTTTTTTCTGGGGTGAGGTTCCAGGACGCGAAATTTTGTTCGCACGAGTGTTCCGGACCCAGCAATGAACTCATTTGCATGCAGCCAATCAGGCTCACCTTGACCTTATTGTCAAGTTAACAAACACACTCTACCAAGTAAACTCAAGACGTAGAACGGTGATGTAAGTCGACCGATCGCCAAGTTCTGCCTGATTTAGGAGACAAGTAATTAGATAGATTTGTATCTATACCTATTATTGGATTTTGTTAGGGCCCCGTATGGTAAAGATGTGGATAGAAAAATGTAGGAAGAAGGTGATGTACTAGCAACCCTCTCCCCTTACTGTTTTACAAAGCAAACAACAGCACAACTAACTACGCAGAGGCAGCCATGGTTTCGAACAAGAACAAGCATTCTTAAAAGAGAAAAGATGCAAGGTCATTCCTTACCCAAGTGACGTTATCTTTTCGCCCATCACTTGTTATGCGCTCATAAATTAGCTTGATAGTTGAGCTCTGATTGGTTATATGCTAATGAATTCATAACTGGGGTCCGGAACTCTCGTAGGAAAAAATTCGCTTCCAGGACAATGGAGATAGATAGATAGATAGATAGATAGACAGACAGATAAACAGATAGATAGACAGACAGACAGATAGGTAGTGAGAGGGGGAGGGATTTCTTTTCAATTTGGAATGTTTTTTTACCATTTATTCATTTAATTAGTTTTTACCATTGTATAGCTACTGGCATGAGACATAAGTTCAAGGATGGTGACCTCTTAGGATGGGGAAAATAATGAAAAAGGGATGGGATGTGGTCATCACTGAAAGTATTTTTTTTCCCCTTAAGGTACCAGAAAGAAAATAAGAAGTTCTATGAAAAATGAAAAATATATATATATATATATATGTGTGTGTGTGTGTGTGTGTGTGTGTGTGTGTGTGTGTGTGTGTGTGTGTGTGTGTGTGTGTGTGTGTATGTGTGTGTGTATCTGTGCCTGTGGGTTCACGTGTTTGGAAATATGTCTATGTCTACACAGTGTAATTTCGATGTTTTGCATTGAAAAATAAAGTCAGGTCTCTTTTAATTTCATGTTTTTGCATGAACAAACATTATTACAATATTTACAAATTAAAAAAATAAGATCCACTGTTATAGAGATGAGTATCATTTATAAATATTGGCGCAGAAACAACAGTAATAGTATATTTTTTCTCTTTCCTTAAGGTGTCAGCAAGTTTTGTATTGAAAAATAAAGCCAGGTTTCTTTCAATTTCATGTTTTGCATGGCCAAGCAATATTTACAAATTAGAAAAATACGTAAAGTTAGAATATCCCAATGTTATATATGTATACCTGAATATCTATAGAGATAAGTATCATGTTTCAAATAGTGGAACTACATTTAGAATAAAAAAATGTAAATTCTCCGCTTTTCTTTCAAACATTCAATTTTGGAGAGAATTTTTTGACTGCTTGTGTTAACAAACGGAATCATGTGTTCATTAATTTTTTCCTTGGGTGTCCGTAGTTTGGTGATGCTCAATTTCGTCGCTGTTTTAATTCCCTCATTAATTAATCCTAAGAGGTATTTCTGCATTGCGAAGAAGCCTTTGAGCTCATTGAGTCGGATTTCAAGTAATTTTGGGATCAGTCACCATAGCATAGATGCGTCATGCCATGCTGTATGGGATGTCCCTTTTGATGTGCGATGGATGGCAAGAGTAGAAATTTAAATATTGGTGAGTGTCAGTGTTTTTGTAATATATGTCTGTTGTGACTGTGGAGTTGTGTATTTTTATGTGGATATCCAGGAATGGTAATTCATTGCAACTGTATTCTGTCGTGAATTTGATGGATGGGTGAAATGTGTTCAGTATATTGTTAAAGATGCTTAGGTCCTCAATTTTTCAATACAAAACATCGAAATTACACAGTGTAGACATAGACATATTTCCAAACACATGAGCTCACAGGCACACATACGCACACATACACATACATACACACAGACGCGCGCTCTCTCTCTCTCTCTCACACACACACACACACACACACACACACACATATTTAATTTTTCATAGAGGTTCTTCTTTCTGTTTCTGTCGTCATTTTCCCCAGCAGAAAACATAATCTCGCGGAAGCACGCTGTTCCTCCGTTTCAAAAATCGACGAACAGGGGAGAAGCACTGCAAAACAAAGACGCACCACGTGAGAGTACGACCTCTGCCGACGCCGCCGGTTGGTAGACTGATGCCTGAGGGCTTGTCCCACAAAGAACGTTTCCAATTACTTTTGGGTACTCCCTCGTATATATATATATATATATATATATATATATATATATATATATATATATATATATATATATATATATATGTATATATATAATACTTAATCATATCGAAGGGAAATGGAAATTAATAAAAATTTTCACTTCCAGTGGCCTAGCGTGTAAAAATTTAGTCCAAAGACTATGAATTACTCATAAAATACAGTGTATATTTAGACACATAAGAGGAATCCACTCATGGGATTCCTTACGCTAGAAAGAACAGCTAGGTTCTAGAACCAAAAAATTAGGGATAGAATCCCGAAAGGAACGAAATGAAAAAATAAAAACTTTCCTGGACCAATTGGTTTCTGACTTTAGTTAAGCAAATTATCTTAATTGCTAAACTAAAGTCAGAAACCAATTGGTCCAGGAAAAGATGGTAAAAGTTTTCATTTTTTCATTTCGTTCCTTTCGGGATTTTATCCCTAATTTTATGGTTCTAGAACCTAGCTGTTCTTTCTAGCGTAAGGAATCCCATGAGTGGATTCCTCTTATGTGTTTAAATATACATTGTATCTTATATATATATATATATATATATATATATAAGCAATGTTAATTCTCTAAATGAAGTATTAACAGTAACTGCACGATAAAGTGTAGTATATTGCCACTTAAGTGTGGCTGACCCCTAGGGGTGGATGTTACTGTTGCTTTTAGCCCCAGGAGGACATCTCCTCCAGCTGGCTTATCGACACACGACTGTGTCCTGTTTGCCAAGGGTAGTTATCCCTCTCACCAACATCTGCAGCACGAACGGATCCGGATTTCAGGGTTATTTCCCTTCGTCGGCGTCCGATAGCCGCTGACCTTGGTGAGAGAGACAAAAACCTGGCAATCTTATATCTTCTTTTCAAGTGAAATTCTTCACTGATATCGAAAAGGTGAAAACAAGCAATGTTAATTCTCTAAATGAAGTATTAACAGTAACTGCACGATAAAGTGTAGTATATTGCCACTTAAGTGTGGCTGACCCCTAGGAGTGGATGTTACTGTTGCTTTTAGCCCCAGGAGGACATCTCCTCCAGCTGGCTTATCGACACACGACTGTGTCCTGTTTGCCAAGGGTAGTTATCCCTCTCACCAACATCTGCAGCACGAACGGATCCGGATTTCAGGGTTATTTCCCTTCGTCGGCGTCCGATAGCCGCTGACCTTGGTGAGAGAGACATATATATATATATATATATATATATATATATATATATATATATATAATGTTTCAGTCGTTTGACTGCGGTCATGTTGGAGCACCGCCTTTTAGTCGAAGAAACTGACCCCAGGACTTATTCTTTGTAAGCCTGGTACTTATTCTATCGGTCTATTTTGCCGAACCGCTATGTTACGGGGACGTAAATATACCAGCATCAGTTGGCAAGCGATGGTGGCTGGAAAAACACAGACGCAAAGACACACACGTAAATATATGCATATATATATACATATATATACGACGGGCTTCTCTCCGTTTCCGTCTACCAAATTCGCTCCCAATGCTTTAGTCGGCCCGAGGCTATAGCAGAAGACGCCCAAGGTGCCACGCAGTGGGACTGACCCAGAACCATGTGGTTGGGAAGCAAACTTCTTAACACACAGCCACGTCTGCGCCTACACACACACACACACACACACACACACACACACACACACACACAGTGTGTGCATGTAGAGATAGATAGAGAGGGAGAGAGATGAAAATGAGAGTACTTACTCTTGATGCATTCCGGGAAAACTGGAGCTCGCCATTTTCGATTCTGGCAGTATAAATGTCGCATGTCCGCGTATCTTAATTTGTAGCCTGTAACACACTGGTAAGTGGCAAACATTACGTAAGACATATTCATTACATTATAATAGAATGAGGTCCGAAATCGTGCATTCTCAATCGCTGGTGGATCGATTCGCTCTGTATTACAGCTATCATCTGACTCCAGCAAACTCGTCATATTATTCTTGCGATACTGCAGCCTTTGACGTTTGGCATTAATCAATTTCTCCATGTAGCTTGAAGGATATTTGCCTCTGTTTTCTGATAAAATGGACAAGAAAAAAGAAAGAGAAAGATGTTTCGTTATTTATATGCTGTTTCCATCGTGTGTGTGTGTGTGTGTGTGTGTGTGTGTGTTGTTCAGTAGTATAAACATTTTATACTTTTATTTAACTCATCAATTCCAATAAAATGACCTTCTAATTCACGTTTTTTACCTTTTGTCATCTCAAGCAAATTATTTTCATTAATTAATATTTTTTGGGCTCTTCTCAACTGAGACTAGAAAATATTTCGGCTCTGATCAGTTACAGATCCTTGACGCTAAACACCATGTATATCAATGTCAGTAGTTTATCTGCTTCTCTAACTTGTTCATTAAAACATATCTCAGCGTTTTTAGTTTCCAATTCCTTTTTCTAATAATGTTTTGTTACATATCTTTCAAACCACAGATGTATGGAGTGGTAGGAGCCGAAAGTGAATTAAGTGGATTGGTTTGTTTAGAGACTCCTAAATGTGTAGAAGTGGCTTAAAAATAAAATCTAGCACACCTTTGACTTAAATTATACTTTCTTTCCTTCTTCATCATCATCATCATCATCATTCTGTTGTTGTTATTATCATTTTTGTTGCTGTTGTTATTTTGTTTGTTCTTCTATCGACACGTATTGTACACCACTCCCCTACTGTTATTATTTCTATTGTTACACAAAGTTATATATTGAACATTTGTATCCATTTTATGGATAAATTAACAAGAACCTTAGTGAGCTGGTTAGCTTTTTCCATCTGTAGTCTTTAGGAGCTAAATTGAGGTTTGTTTAGCAAACATACCCCCCCCCCCAGTTTTTGTTTAAGAGAAGAAAGATGGCGGACAAGGAATGTTCGTCTGCCGAAAAGAAAAGCCAAATATCAGCAGAACGAATTGTAAAAATCAGTGATAGCAGTAGCAGTTACAACAACGCAACAACAATAACAACACAAATTTCAATAGAGTCATCATCATCACAGAAACAAGACAAAAGAAAAATTATAACAAAAAGCAACAACAATACTAGCAAGAGCACTGACACCCCCAACATCACCACCAACAGTAGCAACAACAAATCCACCACCACCAACATAAACGTTAATACAACAGGAACGGCCGTTCTTCTTTCTAAACAAAATGGAAACATTTTCGCACAAACGTGTCGTCGACTAAAGAAAGTTAACTTGTCGGAAAAAAAAGTTAAGTGATGCCAAAGCGCACTTAACAAAGAATGGGAAAACAATATTTCTAAACATGCCAAAGGAAATTATTAAAGGTATTATAAAAAAAAATATTAAAGGTATTATAAAAAAAATTATTATCTATCCTTATGTAATATCCAGGCGCTGGAGTGAGTTACGCAGGCCCAGAGTGAAAAATGCTTAAGAGGGATAGAAACTTATGTCGCCCACGTGTAACACTTTGGCACAATTGAGGTGATATTTCCAATTGACGAAATAGCCAAAGAAAGTGCAACAACAACCCTCAAAAGTGAAGAATTATGTCTAATCCCAACGAGTGGATGTGTGGTAAGAGGCTTGCTTCCGCGCATGCGCAGTTAGTCGACTTCTTCCAGCTGAACCAGAGTGGACGTGGGCTTGTTATGCTCCGTCCAATTACAAAGAAAAAGAACGAAAACAGAGAAGGTCGTCGAGGTAGTGATTTTGTTTTATCTGAGCTGGGCGTAATTTATTTTATTGTAATTTTTTTGTTAATAAATTTCGGCCAGCTCTGGGAGAATTTCGCCTGCTCTCGGCGGCTGCTGTTTTTGTATATTGGGAATTCTTTGGCTTCGTTTTAAAAAAAGGGGGCGTATCCTCACCCGAACGATTAGAACCTGTTACAGTTGCTGTTGCAGTTACCGTTGGCCGTAGCCAGTATTGTGTTTGGATTTATTGGGTCTATTTTACCAATTACCGGGGAAAAAAAAAGATTTACGCCAAGGACCCTATCCACATTCGACCGGGAGTACCTGTTGGCCAGGGAATTGAATTTTTGCTGTGTTTTCTTTTTCCGTCTACCTACCTCTCCTGATTTTTTTTCTTCCTTTTTGAACTGTTTATTTATTTTTTTGGACTTCTTTGTTTTATTTTTTGACTGTTCTGTTAACTTTTTGTTTATCTTTTTTTGTTTTGACTTTTTCTTTGACCTTTGAACTTTCTTTGAAATTTTAAGACTTTTTTCCTTTTGCACATGGCAAAAATAAACGGTGCCGCTACTTTGGAGTGGTAGGTGGTCCCATCCACATAGTGGATTAAAGATCTTGAGAAGAGGACGGTGGTACTACGGACCTATTCCAGGTCGCGTGGTGCCATCGCCTTTTCGACAACTATAAAATTTATTTTTCGGTGGACCAAATTTGCAACGGTCTGGTTGCTGTTTGGTACCCCCGAGAAAGCTGGCAAATTTGCCAGCGAGCCATTTGAGGGGCAAGAAATTTTGTTCCTTCCCACTTATTGTGGGAGGGTGATAAGAGCCTGGGTATGTGGGCTACCCCCCCCGGGCACAGAAGCGGGATGGATTGGTGATACCATCCGGCAGGGCCTGGGGGATAGCGAGCCCAGGCTCTTAAATGTGAGAATGACGCCGGCGGTCGATTGGAAAGGGTCAAAAGCAATTTTGACCATGTGAACCCCATCGGCCGCAGGCGAAATTGTATTCCCGAACTTCCTAAAAATGACTGGCTGCAGTGTTACTTGTGCCTGGAGTCAGGCCACATTAGGAAGGACTGCCCCCGGGGCCGTAACATGGCTCCGGCACAGAAAAGTAAGGTCCCCCTATTGTGGGGGAGACGGTGCTCACCAAAAAATGGGCAAGTGGCACAGAAGGCGGGGGGGATAGTGCACCCTGTGCCCGCCAACGCAGGCCCCTGCTCCCGTAGCCTCAAAAAGAAAGAGGAGCAGAGAACAGTCGGCGGATGTTACTGTGCCGCCGACTGAACCACCGGTGGGTTGTGTGCCACCAGCGGAAAAAGGCTCCGTCAGTGGGAAGTGTGCCACTGATGGAGCAGCTTGAAGCCCCTTCCCGTGAGGAGGAGGAGTTTGTCCTCCTTTATCACGAGGGAGAGCCTGTAGAAGAATTTTTGGACGGCCTGTGCGACCGAGAACGTAAGTACTCGGGCTGCACAGGCAGTCCAATATGGACTCCGCAGGTGGCTGCGGAGGTAATACAACATATAGTTTTGACAAGGGTCGCCATGACCCTTGACAAGAAAGATTTTGCATTCCTTTTTGCGGGCCCCGACTTGTTGGTGCCGAGTTGTCTGCAGGCGGCAAAGTCAACTTGCTTGGGGGCTCCGATGAGGAGGACTAATTTCTTAAATTGTAAGAGGTTTGTAACCTCACATTTTGTAATTCACAAGAAGAAGAACTTACAGATATTGGAAATTTTGAGGACTAAAGTTTTTATTGTAAGAGCTGTAAAAACCTCGTATAAATTGTAAGCGGTTTGTAGCCTCATATTCTGTAATTTACAGGGGAGAACATTGGTTTAGGGAGTCGAGAGGTCGGTGGGCGTCACTTGTCTCCCTCATTCTATCATTTAATTTTATTATCATTCATCTCATTAATGTACTAGTCTAGCCCGCAACTGCTTCTTCTCTGTAATGCCCTGGTGGCAAATCATATGAAATAAAGAAGCTTGCTTCCCGCTGCATGTGCGAATCAGAGTGGTTACTCGGTTCAAGTGACAACACAGCTAAATGTAGCTCTGTTGTGGATTAAGTCTACGAAAAGATTTTAGCAGCGCAGCCTGAAGGTAGGAGAAATTTTGTTTCTGGGGCACAGTGGGAGTGCGTTACTTGTATTTAATTGTTATTTTTCACTAGTAAAGTATCTCCACTGGTCTCGAGGCAATTTTGTTCGCCTTTGGTTGCGTTGGTTTTGTTGGAAATTCGTAGGAGGCGTATCTGGCAACGTAAGGAATTTCTTTTAATGAGAATTTTTTTTTTTTTTTACTGAAGACTTTCGTAATTGGATTTTTGTTCCTGTTTATGGACATTCAAGTACTAATTGCTGTTAATTATACAGGGAGCACCAGGTTTTGTGGATAAAATTATTTGGATATCGTGGATTACCTATATCGGATTACCCAGGCTTGGCCAGAAGTTCGAATAGGCCAGAGGACAGTGGACATTTTAACTGTGTATTTTTTCTTTTTTTGTAATGCCAACACAGCTAAATGTAGCTCTACGAAAAGATATTAGCAGCGTAGTCTGAAGGTAGGAGGAATTTTGTTTCTGGGCCAGGAGTTCGAATAGGCCAGAGGACAGTGGACATTTAACTGTGCATTTTTTAAACTGTTTTTCTTGCCTTTTTGTTCTAATTTTTTTCTACAGTTAACTGTGAACATAGAAAGAAAAAATAATAACATTATGTTGGAGTGGGAGATCAACCCACCCAAAGAATGGGTGAAAGATTTGAACGAGAGGACGGTGGTTCTGAGACTTATTCAAGGTCCTTGGACACCATTGTCCCCTTTTCCAGACCAAAGATAGAAGAAGAGCTGGCGGAATATATGTCGATGATAAGGTATATTGCTAGGAGTCCCAAATATGCAACTGTATGGTTGCTGTACGAGACCCCGGAGATGACGTGTAAGTTTGCCAGTCAGCCCCTGGAAGGGGAAAGAATTCTGTTTCTCCCCTCATATCGTGGGAGAAAATGCAAGCGTGTATGGGTGTGTGGGTTGCCGCCAGGAGTTAAGCCCGAATGGATAGCAGAAACTGTCCGACGGGGACTTGGTAGCAGTAAGGACACCAAATTGTTAAATGTAAAAATGTCACCGGCGGCTGATTGGGTCGGTGCTAAAGCCGTGTTGACTCTGTGGACCCAGTCAGCCGCTGACATTCTGGTTTTTCCAGATTACTTGACAATGGCTGGATCTAGGTATCTTGTGATCCTTGAGGGACGCCCCCTCCCCCCCAAGTGTCACAGATGCCTGGAGCCCGGCGATATAAAGAAGGATTGGCCCAGGAGCAGTCAATTAATAAAGAACGCAGTCCTGCTCAGCAGGCTGAAAAAAATGAGGAGGCGGAGGCCTTACCTGAAAGAGGGAAAAAGAGAAAGGCGGGCAGTGATAGTAGCCCGCCGAAACGTCACATAATTAATGTAGAGGTGGAAGGGGAATTAAAGCCCTTGGGTAAACTGGAGGACCCCCTCCCACCGGAAAAAAGAAAAAGAGAAAAAGGAAAAAAATGGTATGCCGACGGTTGAGCTGTCGACGGACGTTGAACTATCGTGGGGTGGAATTGCGCCTATCCCGTCCCCGGAGGAAGAGGAAATATTGGTCTTCTACAGAGGCGGAGCGGTGGAGGAAGAGCTGGAAAAGCACCAGAAGGGAGCAACTTTGACCTGCACAAGTCATCCCGAATGGCTTCCGCAGATAGGTGTGGAGGTCATTAACGTTGGCCGTGATGCAAAGGTTGGAGGGGCTTAATGAGAAATATGGCTTGTGGCCGGGCGACACCGACACGCCACACACTGAGTGCTTAAAAGAGGTGTGGGAGTTGGCGGGAGATGTGGTCACAAGCGATGAAGGGGAGGAATATGGATAAAAAGTTGAAAAGCCTCAATGTTATGAATTGAGGAGGGGTTTGAAACCATATTTTGTTTAAAACAAAGTAAGAGGCGTAATGCCTCCTTTTTGTATCAATGAACATAACGAACAGTGTAAGAGGCTTGCTGCCTCACATGTAAGAGAACAATGTTTTCGGGGATCAGACAGTCGGCGGGCGCTACTTGTTCTCCCCATTTATTCATTAAACATCACTTTTTTCCACATAACATTATGTCTATGTCCAGCCCGCAGCTTCCCCTTTTCTGTATAAGGCCTTTATGGCCAATTTTGCTTCCCAACCACATGGTTCCGGGCTCAGTCCCACTGCGCGGCACCTTCAGTAAGTGTCTTCTACTATAACCTCGGGCCGACAAAAGCCTTGTGAGTGGATTTAGTAGACGCAAACTGAAAGAAGCCCGTCCAATATATATGTATATATATCTACAAATGGGAATGTTTCTGTAGGAGAAAATGTGGACCCTATTAAATTTACAGGGACTGTTGGGACCACGAAATTTAGTTGTAATTACAGATCCCCAAATTTATGTCCTCTTAGTCTATAACTGTATTGTTAGAGGGGAGAATAATTTGGTTAGGGAATATATTGGGAGCACTATTGATTTTAAAAGGAGATACAGGGCCCACATGAGTTCATTTTCGAATACCAAATACTCCAATTCTACCACGTTGGCATGTTATATTCAGGATTTAAAGAGGCAGAATATGAGCTATACTACTGAATGGTCAGTCCTGTCCGAGGTCCCCCACTTTAATGCTAATTTAAACAGACGTAGATTATGCCTAATGGAATCGTACTTGATTCTTAAACGTTTTGGTCCAAAACTCCTTGATAAAATTTTCTGATGTTGTCCCTTTTTGTAACCATAGGTTTTATTCAACCTTCTTGGGTAAATACAAAAATAAAAATAAGGGTAAAATTAAAATGAAATTCTTTCAGAGGACCACCTGAGCCGTAATCTCGAATTGAAATGGAGTAGAACCTGTAGCAAATTCTTTATCTTTGAAATGGACAATGGACTAATTCTCTCTTGAATCTAGTGAATTCTTATTTTAACTTCTTTTTATTTATTTAACTTGTCTATTTTAACTTGTCTGCAATTGAACAATGTAATAACCAGAAATGTGAAGTTTTCTCCTGATGAAAAGGTATTGCCGTTGGATTTCCTTCATGGATTGTGCCTTAACGATGTGAAGCAGCATCCTTTGAAACGATCGAAGAGATTGGCTTGAATGGATTCTGTTCTGGTCTCCTTACACTTTATTTTTTATATTTATATTTTTATATTTATTCTCTTGTATTTTTATATATTTATATTTGTATTATTTCAGCTCCATTGCCTAAAATTTTAATAGTCGCCTTTATTATTCATGAATTTATTCTATATATTTTTCGTCATTCGACTTCACTCGTTTTACCCTTTTAGGTTTTATCACTTTTTATTCGTGTATATGTGTATATTTTGTATTATTGGGTTTTAACATTGGGTACCCTATTATTTTAATATATATTTGTATTCGATGTTTGATAATTTGGGAATGATATAAAGTTGTTTTGACCGATTGGAATGTTTATTCATTATATCTTTCAATTTTTTTCTCCTTTTGCCTCGGTGTCACCTGAGCACTTCCAGCTGCAGCCCTATTTTTATTTTTGCTCTTCAGTTTAACGCAGTTATTAAATTATCCTCTGATACTGTATATATATCTATGTGTGTCTGTGTTTATCCCGCCCCCCCCCCCCCATCACCACTGGACAACCCGTGTGGGTGTGTTTACGTCCCCGAAATTTAGCGGTTCGGCAAAAGCACCCGATAGAATAAGTACCAGGCTTAAGAAATAAGTCCTGGGGTCGATTCATTCGACTAAAAATTCAAGGCGGTGCCCTAGTTTGGCTGCAGCCTAGTAATTGAAAGAGTTAAAAAAATTACCCCGGGTCAGAGTGTGAAAATAAAGGTAGAAAACGTAGCACTGGAAGTGGACGTCTCTTTGCTGGTGGTAGTCGTATTATACAGCATAGACAATAAAACAACAATTCTCCAAGTGCACAAAATGGGAAAGGAAAATTGGTCAGGCACGGGAATGGAATTATTGATACACACCGAAAGCACAGTATCGAAGCCATCCATAATCTAATCAACCTCCCTAGTGGTACACAGCCATTAGTAGTCGAGAGCAGAAAGCCGAGATGTCACATCTGTGGCTAGACAAAGCACTTAAAGGTATTCTACTTACATGCAAAGAAAAGAAAATCACCCGCTACTGCATCAAAAAGCATGGCAACAGTACCACCCACAACAGCAACAGCATCAGTGCCAAGAGCAGCAGCATCCAACGCAACAAAAGCATCGAAAGAAGGAGCGGTAGGAAAGATCCATTCAACATCAGTAGCAAGTATCGTATCACACCCGAGAAAACAATAACATCCCTGTACCATCGCAACCCAGAGAAGCCTCACCCAAACCAGTCGACCAAGCTACCAGCTTAGAAATGTACGACTGTGCAGACATATCTCTCCCCGCTTCTACAGATTTCTCCGATTGTGAAAACCCGTCTCGCGAGGAAAATAGTTTGGGAAAACCACCAGAATGGATCCTGGTGAAAGGAAAAAGAAAAAGTACAGAATGAAAAGCGCGGTACAAACAACGCAACAAGCATACAAGAATCTGAAAGCTGAATATGCCAAAAGAATGAGAGATTTCTGTAGGATCATAAACAAAAAACTCTAAAAGAAATGTTTGTGGAGACACCTGTGAATAGCCAAAAAGGCGAAACACCTGTCTCTCTACAGAAATAGGGTAAGTGATTATATTCGCTCTCCTTCTCTCTGACAAATTTGGGGTCGTGTTGGAAACAGGGCTCAATAACTCAATAACTTCGGGTCACTAAGTATAAATGCCGTGGCTATCAGTGAGACCAGAGTTTCCAGCTGACAAGTTTACGTACTCATTTTCGATGGATATGAGATTTACTTATCTCCATGTCAACCGGAAATAGGGGTGGGATTGTTTCAGAAATGTCTAGGGTTAGGGTTAGGGTCTCAGTGTAATGAGCATCGAGCATGAACTTCTGATTTAAATAAACATTTCTGGCATCAACAAATATTCAGTGTATTAAATCTCGAAATGTAATTCGCATTGTAATTTACTATACAAGCCGAAAAGATATATACAACACATACGTACACGCGCGCGCGCGCGCGCACACACACACACACACACACACACACACACACACACACACACACACACACACACACACACACACACACACACACACACACACACACACACACACACACACACACACACACACACACACTTAATACAGTGTCTCTTTATATCATATACTGTTAAGTCCCTCATTAACTTAATCCGGTTCAGCATCTAGGTCGGAATGATGATGAAATCTCCACTCCTACACATAATAGTGAAACACCTATTTACGAAGCTTCTGAGAAGAATCTTACTATCATCGTCGAATATCGTCTTGCAAAATGTAATGTTGTCCTGCCTTCTCTGACTAAACCACTAAAAAACAAACATATTGGAACTTCTGGAGACCTATTCAACTTCACTGATACATAAGACATAGGGCATTAGTCTTGCATAACACTATGAAGCACTAAAAAACTGTGTATACTCCATATGTCCAATCACAGATCGCGTGACATGAGAACAGATGTAAGGACCATGTGGCAGCAGTGGAAACAAGATTAAGATTATTGTTGATTTTTGAGATTGTGTAACATCTTCTGGAAATAGATTTGATAAGCTGACTCTTCTGATAGGTGGCATTTGGCTATTTTGGTTATTTCCAGTAACATAGAGAGGGTTGGGAAGAGGACATAAAGTAGTGAAAATTGGATGGAAGATAAGGAAAATAAAAAATGATAAGGGTGGGGGAAAGAGACGGGAGAGGTTGGGGAGAAAATAGGAAGTAAAGATTCTAGAGGTGGGTCAGATAGAGTATACATAAAAACTAGCAGAAAGTAAGAACAAATAAAAAAAGGAAAACCTAACAGACATTTATAAACATATTTAAACATAGATTTATGAGCAATCACATATTATAGAGTGAGGGAATATTAGAATATTAGATAATGGGTGTTTTATTAATCACTATTTCAATTAAACAAAGGCAAGTATATCAGTACGTATATATATATATATATATATATATATATATATATATATATATATATATATATATATAGGTTTCTGTGTGTGTGTGCGTGCGTGCGCGAGTCTGCCTCCAAATACAGATGTATGCATAAAAGTATAGGAAGTGGAAGAGGAAGGTCAAAAGTTCTGTAGGAAAATTTTGTTTATGCGCGAGCGCATGTATATGCGTTTCTCTCTCTCTCTCTCTCTCTCTCTGTGCGTGTGTGTGCGTGCGTGAGTGAGTGTGTGTATGTGTGTGTGTATGTGTGTGCGTGCTTGTGTGAGTGGGTTTTTGTAAGTATGTGTGTGAGCGTGTACCTGCGCGCGTGTATAAAGAGATAGACAAGCAAGTTTATCATTAAAGATGTTAACATTTGTTCATCATTTACCAGCAATGGTGTTGGAATTCATCGAATCCAGTGAGAATCAGTCGAGTACCAGAGCCTGTTCGTCAAGACTACAAACTATTTATGCCACTGTGTTTTGCCACCTGGTTTACTTTTTCACTGCTGCAACACCTTTGCTCTCACCAAACTAATTAGCTCCGGTCATATATAATCAGATATAATATACACGGTATGTCATGTCTGTATTAATTACAGGGCATATGGAAATCCTTTTAGCCTTTTTGGAGCAATGAGCCGGTTTCCCGGTTTCCATGGCGCATGTGTTCCCCCCCCCCCCTAGCTGGACGGGACGCCAGTCCATCGCAGCTTACATAGCATGTAGTTTCTTCTTATCCGTTAGGTTTCCTTTACTTACACTGATCCTCACACATTCCCTTATCCACGTACTCATTCACTAGATCATTCACTCACACTCCTACTTGTTCACTACCAAATCATTCACTCGTACAATTACTTGTTTGCTGTCCATAAACATCTGTCCAAACCTGTGCCACAGAGAAACATACCGAGTGTGCATGCATGGCTTCACTGGGCATACAGATTCCCAAATACGGAAACACAAGTATGAAATCTTCACTTTAACATGAAACCAAAAACCTGTAAGAACCAGACTTCAGACTACCAATGTAATATAGAAATTTCAACTTAAATATAAATTCGTAAACTTCATGCCATAAATTCTTTCACGTGATACAAATACAACACTTTCTGACTTTGCATTTACAAAGAAACATTGCAGTATATTACAATACGTAACACGAAACAAAATTAAACAAGATAATATTAGTTGATAACATTACCTTCCAATAAAAATATTCTAAAAAATAGAACTTCTAAAACAAAATATATCAATGTTCATTAATAAGTAGAATACAAAACAAAAACCAGCACTTAAGCCTTAGCAAACTGGTAACATACTAAGAATAATTACTGATTGCCGAAAAGAACTTGGAGTGGACGGTTCACAGTATTTTCATTTCGGTGATGAATTTACCAAATCATGCGACTTGTGTTTTCAGTCGGAAGATGTGGCAGAGATCTAAGAACGTAGATGAACTTAGTAATGTTTGTGTTCTAACCTAAACATAGCTGACAAATAAAGAAACACGAAAAATCTTTAAAAAAGATAATGTAACTCAAACACAATTCGAAAAGCTGTTCTTTATGTTCACAATCTCTTTATTTTTCATAATTTCGCGTGAGTTACTTGAGAGGAGATCAAGACTATGCCATCAAACCGCGTCATAGAAGGCTGATCAGACGGACCGGTTAAACAGCTCGGTGTCTGATTCGGTCGGGACACAAAGGAAGACAGGAACTGGGACTACGTTATGTGTAAGGTAGCCAGATTCACCCGAAAATACGCTGAGAGGAAGGTATATCGAAGAAGTCGAGCCGAGGTGGCGAATGCCTACGTTACCTGTATCATGTTATTTCCTGTTATAATTATTTGTGTGATAGTCTTCGTTCGAAAACTATCGTGTGTTCTCTCCAGTGGGGGAGACATTAATCGCTGGCAAGATGCCGAATAGTGTATCTTCGTCTGGCGAAGAGTCAACCGATGGAAAAAATATTGAAAGTTTATTGTTTGGAGATGTTTCAGATTCTTCTGAAGGTGAATCGCCAAAACCAACGAATTCTACTGTGAAAAGCCTTCAAACAGAAGGAAAACAAAAAAGAAGTTTTGCGTCGGCGGCTGGTGGTGGAACCCACCAACTGTCGACAAACAAAAGCGACCTACGAATGTACAAAGACATGATTACAATTCAAGACGGTGTTGTCAAGATTCAACCCCCAGAGGATTATTTATTGTCGAAAAAAAAAAAAGAAAACCATCATATACAAGACATACTGTAAAAAAGAAAGAAGAATTGAGCGAGTAAGCGAGGAGAGAGTGGAAAAATGTTTGAAATCCATCTGGCAGGATATCATATATCTGACCAGAGGTAAAAAATTTGGTACCATCGAGGTTCAACTAAAAAATATTGAAACGACACAGATGCACTCGATAAATTCATTGGAAACAGAAGATTTAATTCTAATACCTATATACATGGGTATGAGGACTGCCAACATACGAATAACAAAGGTCCCTCCTAAAGTCGACCCTATGAGGTTAATGGCGGCGGTCTTGGCAAAGAAGATAGATGAAGTGAATATACTTCAGGCTATCGTCACCGAAAAAACATATTGGATCGGCCACACGGTCCACTTATTAATTCAAGGAGAACAGGCTGTAATTGAACAACTTCCAGAAAAAATAGAAGTTGGGGAGGAGTTCTTCCTCAACGTTTTTGTCGAGGGGCGTAAACCCCGATGTTTTCAGTGCGGTCAGATAGGCCATATAAAAAATACTGTAAGGAAGGCGAGGAGGAATCTGAAGGTGAGGAGGAAGAGAAAGATAAAGAAACCGAAGGAAAGAAAATTACCAGTAAAAGAAAAATAGAAAATGCTAACCAAGTAAAACAAGTAGAACAACGACCAACAAAAGCAGCAAAAAGAAACCGACCACAAATAACAAGGAAAGAAGTGGAGGACAGAGGGATAGTAGCACTTCACAGCAAAAATGTTGATTTAATGAGAGAAATAAAAGCAAAAAAATCAGCCACCAGAATAGCAGAACTGTCTGAAAAATTTCAAAATTATGAACTATACGAAATGGATTCAAAGACTCATAAGATTTTATTAAATACATACAGAACGTCTGTATCGGCAATGAGACTGGAATTTAACCAGTCCATTTTTCAAGACTTGCCACCTCCGACCCTATGTCAAGAAAAGGTGGAGAGTCCCTCTCCACCGGACAAGCCCTGATTTGTTAATCAGGACATGTCTGTTCACATTGGTTGTTTAAATGTTCGTGGCCTGTTGTCTAGCTGGAAGCAAGGACGCTTCCTAAATGACATCAGGTCAAGAAAATTGGATGTGATTGTTGCAACGGAAACCCGAGTAAAGAGGCCAAGAAATCTGTCCCCCCTCCTGAACGGCTACGAGAAATACGTTTCTCCGAGTCGGGCTGGAGGTGGGGGTGTGGTGTTGGTCCTACTAAAAAGAAACCGGGTAACCGAGAAAAAGTTGTTTCTTTACTGATCCAGAAGGCAGGCTGGTCGTTCTTGACCTGACATTCAGTTGTGGCAAGATAATCAGGCTAGTTGCTATTTATGCACCCAATATTATGGGCCCGCAAAGTGAATATTTTCGTGACCTGGGCAAGTTCCTGGCCACGTCGCATTCGCTAGTATTGTTAGGAGACTTTAACACAATATGTGAGGCACACACAGATTGTGTTGGCTCGAACACGAACAGAAAATGTAACCCAGGCTTACGGGATCTGCTAAGTCACTTTCAGCTAGCAGACCCATATAGGTTGGAACACCCGAACACTCCACAGTGGACGTGGTCAAATAGTGACGGGTCTACCAGAACATATCTAGATAGGATTTTAATTAGAGAAACAGATAAGTCTATAGCTAAGTGTCCACAGTTTTTTTCCAGTCAGCTACAGTGACCACAAGATGGTTACCTGTAAACTGACAATAGACAAGTTACATAGTCAGGGATCTGGCTACTGGAGACTCAATACGTCCCTTTTGGCGATTGAGGAATACAGAAAGCGGATCAAGTTGTTAATTCAGAGGGCATTGACAGGTACCATCATTAATAACAAATGGTGGTACGCCCTAAGAAGGGACGTAGAATAGGAGATGGTATAGTTAAGGAACTAGAAGAAGCCTGGAGGACTGGCAATGCGGACCAAGTGAAGGTGAAAAGACTGGAGTTAAACCAGCATCTTGAAGCCCAACACATGGGAAGTATTGCCAGAGCTAAGTTACGTGCAATGGGAAGTGAAGGAATCAAGGCCGCTGGATGGGCCCGAGTGGTGGAAGCTCGGCAAGGAAATAGTTCCACGATACGGTCTTTGACGAACCATAATGGCGTCTTGATAAACGAACCCGAGAAAATGTGTGAGGCCTTTCGGAAGTACTTCGCCCGGCTGTTCGGGGGTGACGGCGGTCCTGATGGTGGGAGAGCCCTCGATGACTTTCTTGCCGGTCTGCCGTGTCTCTCGGGGTCGGATGTGGAGTCTTGCGAAGGGCCAATCACGCTTGGGGAGGTGAAGGAGGCTTTGGCCGACTGTAAAGCGGGTAGGTCGCCGGGACTTGATGGTCTTCCGTATGAGCTGTATAAATGTATGCCAGACTTGTTCGGGCATCTACTGGCTGACGTTTACGCGAGCTGGCAACAGAATGGGTTTATTCCCAGATCTGTGCGCCGGGCAGTAGTGACGTTGGTCAGAAAGGACCCGGACAAGGGGGACGTTATAGAGAATTTCAGGCCCATCACTCTGTTAAACGCAGAAGTGAAGATTTTGGCCAAGGTCTTAGCGAAAATATGTTAGACCGAAAAGAGAAAGGGGAGCTTAAAAGCGAATAAAAATACAGGGCGCTGAAAAAGAAGTATAATATTGAAAGAAAGGACCTGATGGTAGTAGTGGAGGAACTGAAACAGTGCCACGTTGCAAAGAAAGCAAAGATGGTAAGATACGACCAAAGAATGAAGGGTTACCACCAGAATAGGTTATTCAGAGTAGATCAGAAGAGACTCTATAAAGAAATAAATGGAGAGTGTACAGATGAAAAGTTGATACCAGATAACATTGAAAGTCAAAGGTTTTGAAGTGACATCTGGAGCAAAGACAAGGAGCACACGAAGGATGCTGAATGGTTGCAAGAACTGAAACAAAACAGACAGAACTAGTCATTTCAGTTAGGGAAGTGAAGGAAATTAGCAACTGGAAGGACCAGATGGAGTTCAAGGCTACTGGATCAATTTCTGATAGACAAAACTGTACTCAGAGACTGCAACAGGAGGAAAAGTAACTTAGCCATGTCATGGATCGACTATCAAAAGGCGTACGATATGATCCCACATTCTTGGACTTTGGAGTGTATGAACCTATTTGGTATTGCATCGAATGTTGAGCGATTGCTTGGAAAAAGTATGGCGAATTGGAGGACGGACTTGACAGCACACAGAAGAAGTTTAGGGACAGTAGAAATTAGGAGGGGCATCTTCCAAGGGGACTGCCTGTCCCCACTGATCTTTGGACTATGCTTGATTCCACTGACACTGATTCTGAGGAAAACAAAAGCTGGGTATGCATTCAAAAGCCACCAACAAAAAGTCAACCATATGTCATTCATGGATGATCTCAAACTTTATGGTAAAGATGAAGCCCAAGTCAGTTCCCTCGTTGATACGGTGTATACCTTCAGTGCTGATATCAGAATGGAATTCGGACTGAGAAAGTGTGGTGTGCTAGTCTTGAAGAGAGGCAAAATCAAGTGTATGGACGGGCTAACAATCCCGTCGGGGGAGGTTATGAAGGAGATAGAAGAGACAGACAGAGAAAAAAGATGGCTGTGAAGGACTAAAAGTGATTTAAAACCGGAAACGGAGGCTCTAATCTGTGCTGCCCAAGAGCAAGCACTAAGAACAAACTACATAAAATACAGAATAGACAACAGAGCAGAAAGTGATAAGTGCAGAATCTGTGGACAAAACGGTGAAACCGTATGACATATTACCAGCCCTTGTACGCCACTAGCCCAGAAGGAATATAAGAGACGCCACGACAACATAACCAGGCTTGTCCATTGGACATTTTGCAACAAGTATGGACTTGACAGAGCAAAAAATTGGTACGACCACAAACCTGAAGGCATCGTCAAAAATAGAAATGCAAAGATACTATGGGATTTTATGATTCAGTGCGACCATGAGATAGAGAATAGGAAGCTAGACATAGCCTTAATTGGGAAAGAAAACAAGCTATGCTGGATCATAGATATAGCATGCTCAGCTGACAACAAGGTATACGATAAGGAAGAAAGAAAAGTTGAGAGATATGACAGGTTAGCTTGGGAAGTTAAGCAGTTGTGGTCGATGAAAAAAGGTGGTAGTAGTAACAATAATTGTCGGAGCACTGGGAACAGTGAGCAAAAATCTCGAGAAGTACGTGGAAAAAATAGGGGCTGCAATAAGGGTGGAGTACTTGCAGAAAACAGCACTGCTTGGAACCGCTCGAATACTCCGGAAGGTGCTCGAAAATAAGAGGTGTTACCTTAGTTCACTGGTAGTGAACATCTGACACTGTAGTATATCTCCAGCATTAGGAGCTGTGCAAAGGCAATAATGATAATCGTAATAATAATAATAGTAATAATAATAATAATAATAATAATAATTATTATTATTATTATTAAGGCGATGAGCTGGCAGAATCATTAGCACGCTGGACGAAATGCTTACCGGTGTTTCGCCCGTTGCCTTTCTAGGTCGATAAATTAAGTACCAGTTAAGTGATCGACTTACGATATGATCGACTTACCTCCTCCCCCAAACTTTCAGGCCTTGTGCCTACAGTAGAAAGGATTATTATTATTATTATTATTATTATTATTATTATTATTGAGTGAGAGAGCAGTGCATGCCATCAAAGTGACACTGGAGTAAAATATACGAAGCCCACTATACCCATCATGACTACCCGTCTGATAAGGGTAGACCAGGCACATGCAACACAACCATGTATGCGCGACATGGTGAACTCTTTTCAAGATAAACAGCACATGACCTCGCAGGTGGGGCCCAGTTAGAATTTCTTCAGGTCGAGTAGCCCATCCCGCTCAAAAGGTCCCTGAATAAGGTTTGTTTAAGGATGTTGAGCAAAACACCCATGTTTCCAAAGGTGAATTATTCAAACCCCAAAGAATTCCTCTCAACACTTGGCTATGATGCTCCCCCGACTACTTCTGCTCATGATCAGAGATGCACATATCGTCAGCCACCAAGGGACATGCTCAACTGGTTAAGGTCAAACAACTGACAAGCAAATCTGTGGTATTGAGCAGAATATTTGCTGTAGCTCATCTTTTATATACCAAGACAAAACAATGTACATGATAACACTTCCAATCAATTAAGATCAGAAGCCATGAGAGCAACTACCTCGTACTGCATCCGGACATTTATTATTATTATTATTATTATTATTATTATTATTGCAGAATTGTTAGCAGGCCGGACAAAATGCTTAGCGGCAATTCGTTCGTCTTTACGTCCTCAGTTCAAATTCCACCGCGACCAATTTGCCTTTCATTCGCCCAGAGTTGATAAAATAACTATCAGTTGAGCACTGGGGTCAACGTAATCGACTTCTCCCCTAAAATTGCTGGCCTTGAGATAACATTTGACACCATTATTATTATTATTCGCATTAGTTGTAGTCATAGGAGGAGCAGGAGAAGAGCTGCATCAGCAGCAGCAACAACAGCAGAACTGTATCTCAGCAGAGAATAGGTCTCTCATATCACTTGCGTCCATATTTCTTCGAAATACATCATGTTGATATTGGCGTCCTATATTTCTTACATATATAAGTGGAGTGAACTCGCGGTTTTTAACTTCATCCCACAGGGGGAGGTGGTCTCCATCTTTCCATACGGCCCATATGACATCAGCACAGTATTCAAGAGTAATAGAATACTTCGCAAATATCTCCTTCGGGTAAAACCACCAATAGAAGAGAATATTACCAAAAACTGCGTGTACTCCATCCCATGCAGCTGTGGTAGGTTATACAAAGGCGAAACATGCCACCCCATCAAAATAAGAGTAGAGGAACATCGCAAAGCTGTGGAGATATTGATAAATCGGGTATAGCTGATCATGTATGGAAAAACGGAGACCACCATCCCCTGTGGGATGAAGTTAAAATACTAGACAGATAACACCACTGGAAAATACGAAAAATAATAGAAGCAGCACATATGCTAGGGCACAACAACCTCCTAAGCAGACCGAGTGCAGATATGAATGGCATATGGGAACCAGTATTAAGGAAGGATAGGAAAATATTAGATTTATAAGCCCTTAAAATTCACTCCAAAATTGCCCACGGGCATATGGCGTAGTGGTTAAGAGCGCGGGCTACTAACCCCAAGATTACGAGTTCGATTCCAGGCAGTGACCTGAATATAATAATAACAACAACAACAACAACATCGAAAAATACCTTAGGAATGAGAATCCAGGTTCGAAATTTCCCCAAGACACCTAATGAAGGCTGGAGGGTACATCAGCCGAAATGTGTTAACAACAAACAAGATGAGGACAAATATCCGTCAAATGTAAATAATGTACATAATTCCTCATCTATTAAACATAGAATTGAACCACACTAACACTAAGGGTATCAACAAGCAGATGAGAACGCCATTTGCTTCTCCCCAAAAGACAATGTAAAGATCGAGAGGCACCAACATAAATGAAGTTCAAGCAAAAAAATACTCTGCAACGAGGAGTCAACAACGATGTATGTGTGTGTTTATATATGTATAGACAGATAGATAGATATGCAGTATATAAACATGTATTCGGGTATGTGTGTATGTATGTACGTATGTATGTATGTACGTATGTATGTATACACACATACAAAGCATGCGTACATACGCAACAAACTGTACGTACTTCCGAGTGGAAGTTTGCTGTGCTGAGTTGAGTTTGAAACAAACCTTCTAGTCATTTCGTTATTTTATGTGTTATATCTCCGCTCCATAAAGAGATCTTTCAAGAATAATTTGGAGGAAAAATAAACAAAAAGTTAGTTTCTTGATGTCCGTTATGTGGTATTGTAAAATCAGAAAGACTCTTTCAACATTGGCCGTTATTCACAAAACGCAAAACAACAAACTTTTTATTCATATTCAGAATTTTTTATTTTATTCTGTTTCCTTTGGAAAAATGAGTATAAGCCGCTTCTTAGTAGTTAACCCGTAGGATATACGAAACGTTCCTAAACTAAATGTATGTCATTGTTCAGTTTTATTTCAAGATTTCTTGCCAATAGAAAAAGAACCGGTTTCTAACCTAGATTCAAGGTTCCTTCATTGCAATTTCAACATCAACAACAGGGTATTTTTGTTTGTATGTATGTATATGTGCAGATTTTTATATTTTGTTTTATGTATGTATTCTCATGAATATAGTTACATATCTAGACATGCTCATACATATTTAAATGATAAACTTCTGAACAGTTTTACAGATTTTTACAGTTACAGTGATGGGTTGAATCTGTAGTCTTCAAATTAGCTTTTTCCTTTCTGTTTTTGAGAAGCCTAATCTCTCAAGATTGGTATTTAGGCAATGTATTACATATCCCAAGGGCCTAATAATTACAGATATAAACCTGAACTTGTAATTTGGATAGAGTAACTGCAGATTTCTCAATAGTTCAGCGTAGGTATTCTCTTTTTTATGTATGTATGTATGTATGTATGTATGTATGTATGTATGTATGTATGTACGAATGCATGTATGTATGTGGATTCTGGCTCAAATTCAAATTATTCGATTTGTGACTGGAATGTTATGTGACGCTCACAGTTCTCTATCAGCGGACAATACGTTCGATGGTACTTCAAACCTTGCGTTCTATAGATTAGAGGCGGGCAAGTTCAACGACGTTCTCTGAGATACTCTAGCCGCTGCCGAACACCAACTGGACAGTTTTTTCCAGAGGATTTCCGGATCGACAATTCAACGAAAAGTTTTTGGCTAGGAAAGGCAAGCGGTTTTTCTGTTTAATGGCTATAGCGAAAAGGATTATCTAGTAGAATAGATTGTATAGTAGATCGCATTGTATAAAGAAATGAGGGGCAGACCTCATCAGTTGCTCCAAGGTCTGCTAAAGAAGAAAGGTGAACGAGGAGCAGGTGCAATCCCGTATATTTGCTGAAAAGTGGATGAGAGTGGCAAATATGGTCCAGAATACAGCTTGTCATAAAAGTTAGTCAATGATCTGTGAGGGTTACCGTTTGACCCCAAGAAGATGTATATATATCTATTGGGTCACTTCATTTTTTCTATTATACTGTTGTTTTTATGTCTGTTTTCGCATATTCGATTCTATGTAACCCTAACGTCAAATCTATAATCTGTCCATGTAATTTCTTTTCACTCATTACTCGTCATGTCTTGCAAACAACTCGCACATGCAAGTGCTACCAGTCGAGAACTCCGCATACCAGAAGCCAGCGAGTGAATGGGGTCATTTGCATATGTCATTCTCTGAGACGTTCCATCTTACTAGATTCGTAGGTGACGGCAGAACATCATAGGATCATATACTATGTAATCATATACTATGTAATCATATACTTAGACATGCAGTTCTTGATGCCCTAGAACAAGTCAGTAGCTGCAATGTAAGTCGCGGTGGTGCAGGTCTGAGAGACCAGTTGATATTCATATGATAGTATGACAGACTCAAATAGTCTGCAAACGAAAGAGTCTGAAAAGGTAAATAAAGAGATATAGAAAACAAGGCAGACATTAACACGAGCACGTCCCAGAAGTTGCTGTTCCCAGAACGCAACCTTTTTCACTGTTACTTGTAGATCCAAAGGTAGAGAAAGAAACCACCCCGTTTTTATGGCTAGAAGCCAACGACCAGCAGTCTCACCCTCCAGCCATAACCAGTAATACCAATCCGTTTTCTGTAGTCAATAAACAGGATATGTAGAATGATAATAGGAGTGGCAAATTCTTGGTGATAGTGGGAACTGAAAAACAAAAGAGAATATATCTCCTCAAGGAAAAAGAAGAAAACGAGTTCAAAAAAAAAAAAAAAGCAGAAGTGTGAAGAGAGCACATCTCCTGCTGTTATGAGATGACAGCCCAAATGATGGATAGTTTAAACAAACTACAAGAATTATTAGAAAAAAACAAAAAACAGTGGCGGATTTGCAAGGAGATGCTCTCCGTTTCAGTAAGATAGACTGCCAAGGAGAACCAAGCTGTTACAGGGTTATACAAAATAAATGAATCATAAAATTATAAAATACCTTTCTTATTAATTCTATTAAGGATCAACAGAATGTTTTTTATATTCCTCTTTTTCTGTATGCTTGCTTTCAATGTTTGCTTGGATTTTGATATTTTATGCAAGTAGATATGAATGCATGGTTTTTCTTTTTGGAGCTGCCAAATATATTTCATTTAAACAGGCGATATTGACATTCCTTTTTGTTTGACAGAAGATTTTTTTTTGTTGGTATGTCTTAATACATGGCATAGCCTCCCTGCCCATCTTTCGTTTTTTTTGTAAAACTACGTATGTACATCCCCACATACCTTTAACCACTTTTTTGAAACGCATTTTCGTATGGATAGGGAGAATCGTTAGTGAAACAGACAAAATATTTCATGATATTTAAATATAGTTAATGAAGAACTGGAGACGACATAATCAACTAAGCCTCACCCCCGCCAATAATTAATGTCTCGTCTCTAAGTAAGAAATGATAATTATTAATATTATTACATGTTATAGTAGCAGCGATACTGTCATGAAGTTTGGTGACGACAAATCTTGCTAAATCTGAAGAATCTTTCTAGGATTCTTGCAGAATACAGGACTGCACTTTTCTGCAGATCAAGTCCTCAATTCAAACATCATTCACCCTCTTACGCAGAAGTTTGGACGTTGTGCTAAGTGCACTAATTACCACAGGCATAATTGTCATCTTAGTCATCCACAATCTCTTCCTCCCGCTGATAAGGTTCAGATATTTCTCTTTTTTTCTTCTTTTCAACTTCTTTAGCATCTTCTCTTTCTTGAACTTGTCACGCTTTTGGGAGGATATTTTTTCTAAGATGATTTTGTGGCATTCTGTATCCACTTTATTTACACTGTGATAGAACAATACGGTTTGTTCTTGATTATTTTTTATAGTCATATTTTGTAAATACTTTTTACTAGATAAACAAAATGGTCGTAACACTAATGTAAACAAATAAACCCTACCAGTTACAAACCTGTGAAAAATATCGACACAGATTTTTAAAAAAATACTAGAAATAAAGGAAACTAACAACAAGAACAATCAGATACATCAAACTTTACAAACAGAAAAAATAATGCACTTGTTCATAAAAATAATATGAGTTTTCTAGCTTGACATACTACAAAATATTTTGATATAAATCGACTCGAAGAAAAAAACATGGGAGAATTATGTTACGAAGGACAGTGTGTTGTTGCCAAACAACAAATAGAATAACGGACAAGGAAGTAACATACTGTTGCACGGTGAAAATAAAGAAAGAGAGAGAGAAATCTTTCACACACCCTGAAAAGAACAGTTGCAAGAGGCTATGGCCGATGTATGATAAAGATGTGGCTTTCATCAGCCGTGGCAAAATATATGGCAGTAGATGCCTACTTTTCAACTCCAAGGACAAGATGATACGAAAGACTGGTTAAGTGCATCACACCCCTGAAGGCTGATTTCGAAACCAGCCAGTTTTCAATATTTGACCATCTTGCTTTATTGTAATGATACGTTTTGGAAATTTAGTTGTTACATTGTAACATTTTATGATATTGAATTTATAATGAACCATACGTGGACATCATAAATGTTAGATGGCTTTAAAAATCACTAGGATTAGATCCGTTCCATTAAAAGCTTGACGTCCTGACTTAACTGAGAACGAATGTCCAATTTTTGCATCTATTAATTTTCTGTAACACATCTGTACACACACACATTTACTCCGGTTATTGTTGATTTAAATAATGTACAATTAGAAATATATGCAAGAAAAAACATTTACAAAATCACGTGAGAACTACGACAGACATTGTATTACTTAAATGACAAGAGAAACGACAAATAAATGAATAGCTTCAGCTAGTGAATTACTTTCTTTAAATATTTCTTGTCTTTCCTTGCAACAGGTTTTCAATGATTCTATGAATTCTACTGGATATATTATGGCAGCCTTATCTTTCCATGTACTCTGTAATTTTCGACACAAATTTACTGAAGTTACTGAAGTTTACTGAAGATAAATATTTGTCACAAGAAAATAGTTGCATAGATCTGTTTGTCATGCTCGACTTTATCTCATTTAGTTTAATGGAAATTACACAAGCACCCCAACCACCCCCACACATTGTACATTTAAAATAACAATACGGAGATCTCAGCTAAATGTAGTGTTAGAAACTTGTTTTTATACGTCAATGATGTCATCGTGATATTGAGGTATCATTGGGATATTATGGTTGCCTAATTAGCTTTATTACTTCATCGGACTGAATCACGTCAGTTGAAACATAACTTAGCAATAAACAATTCTTAGAGTTAAATGGTCGTACAATGTATCAAACCATTGGTTCTTATATAAGATACGCTGTTATCTTGGGCAATACAATATCACATGTTTATGCTCCAAGCTATGTAATAATAAGCTGTGAACTTTGCACACAACATCAGAGGTAAAAGTCGGCGTGAGGAAAAAAAACTGCGTCTCTGAACTTCTCAGCGCTATAGAATCAAGTGATAAACATCTTATATCAGCGTAAAGTACTGGAGGGAACATTTATCTTATTTAATGAATGATTAAAGGTACACGGGGAGAGATGCGTATAGACTAGTATATTTATATATTGTTTGTACATATAAAGTTCCTTATAGACAGATATTACTATGAAATGATGCGTCATCCTTATGCATTCATCTGGATGTATAGGTAATGTCATGCAGTTACCTGTATCCATTTCTCTACTATATTATATGAATACAAATAGTCACGCTAGAAAAAGACTAGAAAACCCTGATGAATATTTATAGTGACAGAATCACTTTAAATCTAACCTTTTTAAAATATCCAGTTTAAAATTTCTTAATCTGTTAAAATTAATACAAATTCGACCTCAGATTGACCAACAAACACAATAGATCCAACTTTCTACACACACACACACACACACACACACACACACACACACACACACACACACACACACACACACACACACACACACACACACACACACACACACACACACACACACACACACACACACACACACACACACAATCGTGACCTGAATTTGGACATATCTGTTTATACCTTTACTTTACTCGCCTGGCTGAGCAGTAACAAAATTACTAGATCAGGCCAAAATAAATCTCTTCATAATTTTCTTTCAATGCACTCCCTACAATGTCATATTTTCCTCCTACCGATCTCTATCCCCACCTTCTTACACAACCGGTCTACCAACACCACATCTGATTATCATTCACATAACCTTACCTAAAAAGCAACTTACTTAAAACTATCATAAAGCCAAACAACCCCCCAATAAATCACAATCTGATGAAGGCACAGAAACTGAAACTTCGAAGTCATTGTCAAATGTTTCTTTCTAAAATTAAATAAAAATTTACATAAAAACAGACATGCACACACACACACACAAATGCTGTATTCAGTTCTCTATGATTTGAAATCGTTTACACCCACATGCACACTCACAATCCACACATGTGTAGGTGTGTGTGTGTGTGTGTGTGTGTGTGTATCTGTGTTCATGTACTTTGTATATATGTATTTATGTATATACATATATATAATAATTTATTCGCAAAAATAGAAAATAACTATAAATTTATTAGTAAGAAATGATGGAGAAAATTGACACGCCTTCTGTGTATATTCTAAAATACGGAAAAAGTAAAATAGAGTTAAAAGAACAGAAAGAAGGATAAATAAAGAGGGCAAAGGGATCAGCCTTTGTTGCTAAATTGTCTTGTAGACCTCAGATGTTTAATTTCCGGTAGAAATAACGGTAATGTTTGTGTGTGTGTATGTGTGTATGTGTGAGAGAGAGAGAGAGTAGTGAGAGAGAGTAGTGAGAGAGAGAGTAGCGAGAGAGAGAGAGTAGTGAGAGAGAGAGATAGGTAGAGAGAGGTAAAGAGAGGGAGAGAGAGAGGGGAGGGAGGGAGGGAGCGAATATACAACAAATCTAATATGGCTTGAGGATTGAAAACTCTTCCGTGAAAGAGATAGCAACGATGCTATCTAGCGTTTGGTTTCCATAAACAGTGCATCCGTTGTTTCTGCTTGTCAAAACAGGGGAAAACGGCAAAAGAATACCCTAGTGTATGGAACAGATGATCTTCACTTTCTATCCTGCTTGAACCGAACTAAATAGCTTTTATTTATATATAATTTCGACATACAAAAACACACTCATAAGCACATTAATATATGATTGTACATGTGCGAGTGTGTGTGCGTATGTGTGTGTATGTGTGTGTGTACTCTGCTTTAGTGTATGAGTGTTTCTTTCTGTCATTTCACACACATTCCAGTGTTTGCATGTTGTTAACCGAGGATACAGATCTGCTAGACTAATTGCTAAATATGTAAACACATGAACACACACACACAGACGCGCGCGCGTGCGCATGTGTGTGTGCATGTGTATGTAAACATATATACATGTATATATATATATATATACACGCACACACACACACAAACACACACACATACATACACACTTATGCATGTCTATATATATATATATATATATAGTGTATGTGGATGTGTGTGCGTGCGTGTGTGTGTGTGTGTGCGTGTGTGTCTTCTATGTGTTCGTGCTCCTTTTTCCTTACATTTGCATATTCAATCCGTGTATATCTAGCTGAAAGTGCACAAAGACAACCATTCTTGTAATTTGACGATCGTTCACACAATACGCTCCTATCCGCTTTAGTATGTAAACGTCTTTTGCATATTAACAACCATATAGCTGTCGACTCTTTAGAATATTACAACGTCGGCAGTCTTTTGTTAAGTCCGAATGTAGAGTAAAAAGTAAACGGATCTTCGTCGGTTATGACAATGAATTGTTTGATCAACTGAATTATTTGCTCATTGAGCGAAAGTGGCTGAGTATTTCACATCCACTTCCATCACCCTCAAGTAGAATCAGCGTGTCGCAGCATTACATAGAAGGCGCTTGGATGACAGAACAATCGATCCGATGGGCTTCCACACAACTTTCGTCCACCCAATTCCCCCGTTTCCCCCCACCCCCACCCCATAGGACTCCGGGTGACCCAAAGCTTATAGTGAAAGACATTGGCCATGATACGTTGTTAGTGAGTCCGAACCATGAGCGATGAGGCAACGAAGCGAACTTCTTTACAATGCCTTCACTTTCGAATGTATATATTAATTTACAGATACATACCAAAACACACCCGCAAACATGCACCTGCACACACACACACACACACACACACACACACACACACACACACACACACGCACACGCACACACGCACACATACTCTGCACAAGCATAAACAGTATATGCAAATGTTGTATGTATGTATGTAAGTATATATGTAAGTATGTATGTGTGTAAATATATATATATGCATGTACTTTTGTTATTTACACCACCTGTCCTCGTCTGTTATTATTTGTATATTCTCCCATATATATGCATGTATGTATGTGTGTAAATATATATATATATATATATATATGTTATGTCTCAAGCTACTGCTATGTAGCACCTCCGGATGATCTCTACTCAACCGCTACACAACTGCTACTCAACTGCGACTCAACACTCCTACCACGGCCAGACTACCTCTATTTATATGTCTTGGGAGATCCTACTTCTTCGCCTGGGGGCGTCGACACTATTGAGTACTGTTTCTTTTGCTCGTAACTATTGTACCATATATCTTTTTTTATTATAGGCACAGGGCCTGAAGTTTTGGGAGAGGGGACTAGTCAATTACATCGACATCAGAATTTCACTGCTACTTAATTTATCGACCCTGAAAGGATGAAAGGCGAAGTCGACCTCGGCGGAATTTGAACTCGGAACGTAGCGACGGGCGAAATACCGCTAAGCATTTCATCCAACGTGTTAACGATTCTGCCAGCTCACCGCCTTTGCCGTGATAAATAATGAGATATGGTTATACTTAATATATGACATACTCTTATACCAATGGAATAAGCTGATTGTGTTTGCTTATATTACTTTTCATAATTAATTTGTAGCGAAGGCAGCGTGCTGGCAGAACCGTTAGCATGCCGAGCAAAATGCTTAGCGGCATTTCATCCGTCTTAATGGTCTGAGTTCAAATTCCGCCAAGGTCGATTTTGCCTTTCATCCTTTCAAGGTCAGTAAAATAAGTACCAGTTGAACGTTGCGGTCGATGTAATCGACAAGCCTTCTTCTCCAAATTTCAGGCCGTGTGCCTATAACAGAAACGATTATTAATTTATAGCGCAGTAAAGGCAGCGAGCTGGCAGAAATGTTAGCACGCCGTGAAAAATACTTTGCGGCATTTCGTCCGTCTTTACGTTCTGAGTTCGAATTCTGCCGAGGTCGACTTTGCTTTTCATCCTTTCAAGATCGATGAATTAAGCACTAGTTGAGTACCGGGGTCGATGTACTCGACTTAATCTATCTCCACCCCCGAAAATGCTGGCCTTTTGCTAAAATTTGAAATCAGTTTATTGTGCGCTATTTCAAATAACCACGGTCAGTTACACGAATAAATTATTTTGCCAAGAAGTATATTTTGGGTTCGGAACCAGTTATGTTGATAATAACTGTTCAGTAACTCCTAACTCTTTACCTAGGGCACACCTACCAAACTCTTTCGGATTGTTTCAATTCATTTACCATCCATCACGATTGTATGACAAATAGCAAATATAACGATGGTTGGTGATTTATGCGAAAATTCAAAAGAACAGGTATTGTACAGCATATGGAATACACTATGCAATCTTTTAGAAATAGATGAAAGCACTGATATAACCAACCATGTTATGTTATGTACGTTTATTTAGTTGTTTCTGCTGCCATTATTTATGTTGTTTAAACATTATATAACAAATTCAGAGATCATTTTGAAAATAATTAATTCCAAGTTAAGACCAAACGAATATGTATCTGTAGCTACTGATGTGCCTTTGGCAATGATGGGTGTGCATACTTTTTGCTGTATTGGAGTGCATGAAGCACGTTTTATCTCTCAACTATAATACTTATTACATTATAAGCTCTGTTAACGCTTATGGAGAAAATGTTTCCAGTTTTCCTTACATGCTAACAGGTAATCACACGAGGGTAATATTTGTAACAATGCAAAGATTCAACTTTTGCAGTTGAAATTCTGAGCATTAACTGTCAGTGAGAATAAATTTATGTTAAACGCGGCAGAAAAGCCGGTTGGTGAAGCATTGAAATTTCTTGTTCGAATTACTAATACAAAACGCTGCTATAAGAAAATAACGGTGGTGACTTAAATCAAAAACAAAGTATGAAATCAACTTCATGAAGGTTTTCGTTCTCCACATAGCTAGAGAATTTGTTGGAATAACTTCAAAAGCAACCGTGTTTCAAATCAACAGTCACCTTATTTTATTGATAAAAGTGCAGAGTCTTCAAACGCGCGCGCGCGCGCGCATGTACTAGCATAGTGGAAATGACGGAGGCCAAGATTAATAACTACACGAAATGTCTTCGTGTCCCAGCTAGCCTCACTAATGTTGTTTTCTAATGTTGTCAAACAAAGATGAAGCTAACCTTAATCCTTTGTGGAAGAGTAGAAGACTAGAAAAGTAAAGCCCTTATGTATACTTGAGGATTCTGTAGATAAGGGTGTTAGATAAATTCAACCTAAACTGAGAAATCAATGGGCAGGATCCAGGTGTAATAGATGGTGGTTAAATGCGAAAGGGAAATCAAAGAGAGATATAGTAATTCAGAAAATGCACTTGGAGAGAAGATGCTGAGAGAATCCAGCGTTCATCCTCAGACCTGTATATTACACCTTACCTTCAAGTACAAACCTGATAAAGTGGGGGAAATTAGATAACTTTGCGAAGACAAACAAATAGTGAAAGATACAAAGTGGCGCTAGCCTAAGGAATGTACACTTGTAGGTACACTCAAGAGATCTTACATATGATTTGTACTATGAGAGGGAAATTGCTGCTACCAAGAGCTCAATATTCTTCACGGTAGCGGGAAAAATAATGTGACCTGGAATAACTGTGCAAAATGACTCATAGGAGGAACATCTGCTGGATGGAGATGATCACTGCGAGCGCACAGTGTACCTTTCCAGAACGGAAAAAGTCATCCAGATATCTTCAGTTAGAGAAGTGTGAAACAGGATATTATACAGCACTCACTCTCATCGAATTCACTGTGCCACATGAAAGTAGAATGCAGAAAGCCCCCATCTACAGGTTTTCGAGCCAAAGTCCTTCCCATAGTGATGGAAAAAAGGGGATTTGTGGGCAAATATGCCAACGGTTTCATGAAACCGCTCTAAAATTTTGAGAAAAAGAGAAGCAGAGCTTAATGCAATGGCATAAGCAGCTGAAAAGAGTTGTAACTGGATCTTGTGAAGGGGGAACGGTAGTTAGCTTCAGAAGGCATAATTTACTGTGCCTTCAATTGGTGTCTTGAACCGATATAGTTATGGCATCTAAGATACTTTGGCTCTGGAGTATCTTGACCACCTAGAAATGTGTAGGTTGCAGAAGAGTACTTAGGAGTCATGATCTGGATGCTGCCCGGGACCCTTAGAGGGTAAAAAGTTAAGGACCGAAACACCTGTGGGAAGGGGACTTCTTTCTCTGCTGTACAGCTCTGATAGTATTTCTGCCTGTTATATCCTTACGCCTCCAATACCGTAATATGGTTGATATTGTCGCCGATAGATGAAGAGTACAAAGTAACAGTGTTATAACAATACAAAATAGAAACAGCGGCAGTAACAAACACGTAACAAACTAACAATCTTTTATGAACTAACAATCAGTATTTCCAACACACTAACTCGAAATTGTACCTGAACTTCGAAGATCAAACTACGAACTGATTTCTTTTATTGAACACTCAGGCTTGATAAAGAGGGTGCAATACAAGGACAAACAACACAGCACAGTGGGGTACATACAACATATAACGAACGAATGAAATTTATGAATTATAATGAAGAAAATGAAAGATGAGATGTCTTACCTGCTCCCCACTCGCAGGCAGTGTCATTTAACTGTTTATGGATAACGTTTAAAAACAGTTCTTTTTTTCTTTTTGCATCTTTTATTCACTTTCTTTTTTTTTTCTCGCTAGATACTGCGTCAATTCCTCGAATTCCACCAATGGTCGCAATTCATCAAATTGAACCTGTATTGGCATTGCCTCTAGTTTATCTCCAAATTGTTCTTTTAATTTCTCGCCTCTCACTCTATCAAGCAAGATGGCTTTGGAGTTTTAATTGAACTCTTTCGACGGTAATTTCACCCGAATTGCAAATTTTATATTTGTAATCCTCTTCTCAATCTCAACACTTTTTATATATTCTATCATATTCCATATATGTTTTTCCCCTCTGTAATCCTTCCTGTCCTCCATTATTGGTCTCCTCCGATGTTACTGGTATTGATACCTCTTTCTTCTCTGTAGCTTTTTCAATAGAAGCTGCTGGTATCTCCCGTCTTTCTTTCTTTCGCTTCTGCAACTTCATTTTCTCCTCTCTTCGTGTTGCTGGTCTCTCACACTGAGCTTCCTCTGCATTTTCTTTTCTCTTCTTCAGCGGACTTTTTGGTGGTGAGTCCGCTGTGGAATTGCTGCTATACACGTTTTGTAATGTAGTCGGTACTACAACTCTGTGCATACATCAGAATATCGTCACATATTGAGAAACTACTCGAATTTGTATTTTTATTCTGCTTATTTTTTGATGCCTCTTTCATTTTTGTAACACTCATCGCATACAGATTTCATTCTTATATCCTGTGCAATCACTGGCAGTTCTTCGATAACGTTAGTCATAATACTTTCTATTTCATTTTCTGCCTGCAGTGCGGCTATCACGGTATCTTTTAATGGTTCCGTATTTTGGGGAATTAGTCTTGATAGACAGTCTGCATGGCCAATTTTTTACCTAATGAATATACTGTACATCTGTTTTATTGACTCTGTCTAGCATGAAGAGTTGGTGAGAATGCTGGAAGAACTCGAGATTGATGGGAAAGATCTAAGAATGATTCGAAATTTGTATTGGAACCAGAAAGCAGCTATCAGAGTGCAGGGAGAATTGGGCGACTGGATTGACATTTAGAAAGGCGTCCGGCAGGGTTGTATTTTGTCACCTGATTTATTCAACCCGTATAGTGAGAAAGTGGTGATAAAGTGAGGGCGCATGCCTCAGTGGTTAGAGCGTCGAGCTTACGATCGTGAGGTTGAGTTTGAATCCCGGACCGGGCTGTGTGTTGTGTTCTTGAGCAAGACACTTTATTTCACGTTGCTCAGGTTCACTCAGCTGTAGAAATGAGTTGTGACGTCACGGGTGCCAAGCTGTATCGGCCCTTTTGCCTTTCCCTTGAATAACACTGGTGGCGTGGAGAGGGAAAACGGTATGCATGGGCGACTGCTAGTCTTCCATAAACAACCTTGCCCGGACTTGTGCCTGGGAGGGTAACTTTCTAGGTGCAATCCCATGGTTAGTCATGACCGAAGGAGGTCTCAGCACAGTGAGAAAGCTCTAAGCAAGATCAAGACAATTGCAGGGCTACAACTGGGGGAAAGGAATTATAACAATCTGAGGTACGCAGACGATACGGCTTTATTTGCGAACACGGAAGAGAAGCTTCAGGGATTGATTAATATCGTGACTGAGGAGAGTAGAAAGCTTGGATTGACGGTTAACTGCCAGAAAACCTTCTCAACAGTCTGTACCAAGAAACACAGGTACCTGCATGTCGCTTGACGGTGAATAGAACTGGGATAGAGCAGAAGGACAGTTTCATATATCTGGGAAGTTGGATAACATCAGATGGAAGGTCAGACAAGGACATCAAGTGCAGAATTGGATTAGAAAAGAAGGCTTTTATGGATATGAGGACGCATTTTTTTTGTGCAAAGAGAATTGGAATGGAAGTCAAGAAAAGACTATTGAAATGCTATATCTGGTCGGTGCTAACGTATGGATGTGAGTCTAGGACGATAAGGAGTCATGGAGAAGAGACTCAAAGCTGCAGAAATGTGGTTTTATAGAAAAATGCTTAGATTCTCGTGGGTACAGAGGGTGACGAATGTGGAAGTGCTAAAGAAGATGAAAGTGAGGAGACAGTTGATGAATAATATCAGAGAGAGAAGTAAGGATGTGTTGGTCATTTTCTCAGAGAGGAAGACGGATAGAACATTACATGGTGGAGACTGAACTGGTGGGAAGGAGAGCGAGAGGAAGGCAGAGAATGAAGATGTTCGACCGGATGAAGAGTATGAACATGCAGAACGAGAAAGACCTGGGTAATGTTGCGAGAGACAGAAATAAATGGAGGAGGAACAGGCCATGATTCGTCAACGGCATGAATATGCCATGACCCAAGAGAGAGAGAGAGAGGGAATATACTGCATTTTGAAATTGTAATTTAGTAATATTACATCCCAACGTTGTAGTCGGTTCGCTGTATGGGTAGGTAACCCTGTCTTTGACCCATAAATTGATAGCAATAGTCGATGATCTGTTTGTAACAGAAAACTTCTACCATGTAGAAACCTGTGAAATTTTTCACAGCAAAGATAATTGATAGGGTATCTTTTTCTATCTGATTGTATTTTTTCTCTGCCGCTATCAGCGGGTGCGAAACATGAATCACTGGTTTCGTACTTCGATCCTGATACTTGTGTAGCAAAACTGTTCCAATTCCATACTCCGAAGTATCAGACGCTACAACAATGTTCATTTCAGGAACGAAACATGCCAGAGACAAATTAGATTTTTTTTATTTCTTCAAACACGTTTTTGGCATTTAACCGACCAATTCGACTTGCCTTTTTTAATAAGCCATTCAATGGAGCTCTTAATTAGTGCACCTTAGAAATTTGGTATTAGTTTGCCAGCCCAAGAAACGACTGTAATGTTGGTATATTTGTCGGGGCAGGCATATTCTTTATTGCGTCTGCCCTCGACGGGTCAGGCAGTCTACTATTTTTATTAAGTATTTGCCCTAAGTGCCTTAATTTGAGGCAAAAAGAATTCGCATTTTTCTTCACTCAAAGTGAACCCGTACTCTTTAACTTACTTGAACACAGCTTTTATATGCTCCACATGCTGTTCACGCGAATTACTCTTAATATATCGTCCAAATAAGGGATTGCAAATTCATAATCAGATAACATAGCGTCCATGATTTGCTGAAATATAGCCGGTGCAACCTTTAATCCAATCCTCTATGTGTATTTATTATTAGATACTTTGAGCATGTGTCATTTACTTTAATCTGTAAATAAATGTCAGACAGATCTAATTTGGAGAAAATTTTTCCACCATTTAATTTTGCGAAAATGTCCTCTGAAGTCGGGAGGTGATGGTGGCACGTGTATGCAGTCGTTCAGTCCTGTAGAGAAATCGGCACACAGCCTAATATTATTTTTCTTTTTAATGCACACCATGGGTGCTGTCCACTTAGAGTAATCCATCTTTTTGACGCTTCCACTCTTTTCCAGTCTGTCCAACTCTTCATTTACGATTTCAATTGCCTCGAACAGTACTTTTCTGTTAAATTTAAATACAGACACAGCGTTTTCACTTTCTTGAAAGCAGGCTTCAGTCTTTTTACATGGACCTAAACCCTCCGATAGTACTTGAGGAAACATCTTTTTCAATTTTCTTTACAATTCCTCAAACGATTTATTTTTAACAGGACAATCATTTATGTTTTTGCAGTAGAAGCTTATGAGGAGGTGCCATAAGTCAAATAACTCCAACCAATCTGTACCAAACAGATTGATTGTATTCTCCACAATAAATATTTTTGCTTCACGTGTTTCTCCTCGAAATGTGACGTCTGTACACATTTCGCCCGTGAAATGTAATTTATTGACCGTCATGCCACGCGCAATTTTCGCTGTTTTACGTGACCTCAGTTTCTCGATTTTTCTACATGTATCCGCAATTATGATTGAAATATGACTACCCGTATCCAACTGAATTTTCTTGTTTTTGTGTCGTATTCAATTTCTGCTGAAAACACCTTACAACTTTTTGCGTTCGCACCTCGTAATCTTGTCCTGCAGTGTGAGCTCTTCTGACCAAGTTTCTGACAACTATAGCATTTTCGGTTTTTAAACGGACATTCTTTTCTGAAGTGTAGGCCTCCACATCCATAACATGGATTGGAGCCTGACATTCTTTTTTGGTTGTACTTTCCGGGTCGACACATCTGTGTTTTTGCGGAATCTTTCTCTACAACTTTTTTCACGTCGTGCTTCACGTTTACCGTTGTTTGTCATTCTTCTGCAATGTCCCGTAGGGTTAAGTTTTGGTTTGCTTGCTCCATTTTTGAGAGAATCCTTGCCCGAATTTCTTTATACTCGGTTGCCGTAAGGCCTTGTACGAAGATAAGGGATTTAAGCATATCCTGTGTGAGTTCCTGAAGTTTAAAGTTTTCACACATACGGTTGACTACTCCGGCGTATGTAATAAAGTTGTCGTTGTCATTTTTTATTAAGCTCCAACACTGCATTCGAGTGTTAAATAATGAACTTTGTCACAAAAGATCTTTGATAGTAATACAATAGTTTCTTGGAAAGAAATCTCACTCGACTTTTTAGGCAATACAGTAGCGTCCATGCTCGGCCGGAGCTACCTTGCGTAGAAATAGCCTCACTTTCTCCCCATCCGACCATTACTTGCAATCTTTGTTAAAAATTTCCTTGCACCTTCCATAGTACGCAGGAAACGTAATACCCTCCTCCGGATTATAAGTGAATTCAGAAATCGAGATCGCCACGCCGGCTGGCGTAAATGAACTAACCGAATTTTTGAACTGCCTTGATTGCAACTCAGTTAACTGTTGTTGTAATATTTGCTTCTGCAACTCCTATAGTTGTTGCTGTTGCTTCTCTTGAAGTTGTATTATTGTATGACGCACAAATTGTCAAATAAACTAGGTGAGCTTCGAAAAGTCCTCGTCGCCTCCAATATCGTAGTGCGGTTGATATTATCGACGATTGATAAAGAATACACTAACAGTGTTATAACAATACAAAATAGAAACAGCGGCAGTAACAAACACGTAACGAACCAACGATCAACACACTAATTCAAACTATACCTGGACTTCGAAGACCAAACTGCGAACTTCATTCTTTATTATGATAATAATATCAAATACAGAAAGGACAATACAGGACATTACAAAACAAATAAAGCGTTTATGAGTTCTTATTTTATATTGTTCTTAAATATATATGAAGGGTGAATTTTAAGATTTTTACAGTTTTTACTTTTTCGTTTTTTTCCTTTTATGTTTACAATTTTTATATTACAAAATTCTGGTTTAGCCCGTAGTAATCTAGTCTAACGGCTAACCCTTGTCTTTTTACCCAGTAAGATTAAGTAGGGTCATTCACACCCAACTTACTTCTATCTTTTCTCGAACATACTTCACGACAGGTGTCCCCACTCCAGCCCTATCTTGCTCTTCAGATGATATCTGAAGTAGTACAGCAAACCAGGGCCGGTGATGAAGGCTCCCGTCACGATTCCTTTCAATCTCGTTCTCCATATACATTCTTTCACAACAGCACCTGTGCATAATACACATGCCTCACCTTCCTTTGTCAGTCCGAGTGGCAGTACAATCTTAACCATGCACTCAGCTGGTAGCTGTACTCTTCCTAGATGCGACAGCACGAGTTCTACATAAACTACCAGGCCTGAAATCTCCGGACACTGAACAAGGGCGTGCAGAATGGTTTCATCATCCTGCTCGCACCTTGGGTATACCGATGGCACAGACACCTCCTGTCTGGACAGTTTATCCTGAACAGGTAGAGCACCCCAATAGCACTGCCAAGTCAGGGATTTCTGGTAATTATCCAGGTACCCCGACCCGAAAGTTTTTTTAAACAGGTTGTGGACCGTCTCCCAAATTCTTCAACTTCCTCAGCAATGGCTCGAGAGCCAGTGCATACAGGAGCAGAGACAGGGGACACCCCTGACGAACCAAGCGCTCGATCTTAAACAGCACCGACAGGTAGCCGTTTACCTGGACCGTCGATTCAATGCCGCCGTAAACGGCAGTGATCCAGCCACGGAAATCTGGGCCCAGCCCAGCCGCCTCCAGGACTGCTGCCAGGTACTGGTGGTCTACCCTATCGAAGGCTATACTTTGGTCTAAATGGACCAGTGCCCCACCTTTACCGGATAATTTACCCACCCTATCTAGTGTGTATCGCAGAAGATGGAGATTGTCCTGGATTGACCTGCCTGGGATGGCGCATGTCTGCGCCTTCCCTCCAAGTTTCTCCACGACACGCGCCAACCTCTTAGCTAACACTTTGCCCAGAATCTTTAACTCTACATTAAGTAGAGTTATGGGCCTAACATTATTGACATTATCCCCTTTGCTCGGGTCTTTTCTGATCCGTGTCACCACTCCCCGACTCAAAGAGCTGGGAATCCTCCCATTCTGCTGCCAGTACAATCTTAATCTTTCTCTGAGTTAGATATGCTTTTTAAAGAAAAGAAAAAAAACAACTCCATGCAAATATAGACATTAAAAATCAAGTTGTTATTCTTCCTGAAACAGTGTATGCTGAAATCCACGAGCTACTAGAGAAAAATATTTCTATTTCTCTACTTATCACAAAGAGAATAAGTGCACAATTCCAAAAAACTCTTTCTACTATAAAGCAAAAAATTCTTAGTCTTTCTGGAAACAAAGGAAATCTTGCTGCAACTGTCTAGAGCAGTGTTTCCCAACCTTTTTTCCCGGCGCCCCACTTTTTCATAGCAAAAGTTTTTACGCCCCACCTTTTCCCATGTCCACTCACATTTACAAGTACATGTGGGCCTACTTACAATTGAAAAAAATCAAAAATTAAAAAATTGTATTCAAAATACAAAAAAATAGCTTGAGAATTGAAACAACAGGCACTGAAGGTGCATAACACCCAATAAATCGATAAAATTATTACGATTTCTCATGTTTTTAAAAAATGTCAATTTATAAAGAATAAAGAAACACGTTTTTTCAGTTCAATTATTTGACGGTCAGCTTGACTAATTTAGTGAGAACCCTGTGCCTGATGCATACAGCACAAGTTTTTAATTTGAGGAGACAACTTTGTTAATTTCAGTCGTAAATCGCCACGTTTTGTAATCTCAAGCCGGTTTCTCTTGGCTTCGAGCAAATTATCAACTGCACTAAAACCACATTCGACCAAATAAGACGAGGCAATTGATTGGCTTATCTGAATAGTAATGCTAGCAGTTCCTGTCGATGAAAATTTCATGCATCATTTACTGCCAGTAGTGATTCATGCTACATGTATAGGGATGCGCGTAAGTTTATTGCTCAGTGCGGGATCTTCTTTGTCTCGCTGGGGTGCGAGAGTTTCCGATGTGGAGGCTTCAAAGGAAAGACGGAATCTAAGGTTGTGCCTGCGATGACCGCTCGTCATGTTCAAATATTTTCACAGCCCACGTCTATGCCCCGCGCCCCACCTGAATTTTCTCAGGCCCCACCAGTGGGGCGTACGCCCCACCTTGGGAATCACTGGTCTAGAGGGTTCACAACTGCTGAAAATAAGACTTTTTTCAGAGGGATGATTACAAGAAGGTTGGCAGGTGATTACAAGAAGTGCTCAGAAGCCACTACTAATCAAGAGGAATATCAGGGACACACTGCACTTTTCGGCAAAGTCTGGTGATTGCAACTCACACAACTGTCAGAAAGTCCTCTGCCATTATAAACCAAAATGTCAGATTTGTAGAAATGTCCCACCTTCGGAAAGCTGGTGAAAATTTCCACCCTGAACGTATATAAATAGCTATGGAGTTTGGGGGAGACGGTACCATGAAATGGAGTGACTTTTTATAATACCATGGTATGGTATGGAGTGACCTTTTATGATACCATGGTATGGTATGAAGTGATTTACTTTTTTTTGGCAGGTGTTGGTGAGCTGGGAACAGTCAATTACTGTCTTGGAGTAGTTAAACTGTTAGAAAGAGGAACATTTCTAGGAGAAAACAATAATATTTCAACATGATGATACTCCTGTCCATACACAAAAGTAACAAAAACTATGTTTTAACTACAGAGAATATTTGGAAATTTGTCAATCATGAGTGAGACAGTATACTTCTCTCTCCCCTCCTCTCTCTCTCCCCTCTCTTTCTCTCTCCCCCTCTCTCTCTCTCCTCTCCTGCAACAACTAAAACAGTTTGCACAAAAGATTGGGTTAGATAAAGAAAGAAAAAAAGATATGCTGTTTCGTATAGATTTATAAAGCTATCTCAGAATGTTCATATATTTGTCATGGGATTTTATCAAAAAATAAAAGTCATTAGAGAAATTGATTAAAAATTGACCTAATTTTTATTTTCGCCCAGGTGTAAATGTATTTAGTTTCGTTAGTGTGAGCTGCTTATTATGCTCGCTCTGGGACAAAGACTTTAGATATAACCCGCTGATAACATTAAGCAGAAAATATAACATCATAAGCATGTTTGGTATACACTAATTTTGATAATAATAACTGATACAATTGTCCATGATTATATGTGGCTTTCACTATATATATATATATATATATATATATATATATATATATATATATATATATATATATATATATATATATATGTACACATAATGTGTGTATGTGTGTGTGTGTACTCGAAATTAGTGTGTGAGTGGGTTTTCTAACGTGTGCAAGTCAGATCTTCCATTAATTAGAATCGAGTTTGGAAAAGCACACACACACTCTCTCTTTCTCTCTCTCTCTCTCTCTCCTGGTCGGTGCTCTGTATGTGTGTGCGTCCGTGTATACATACATGAAACATACGCACATGCATACCTACGTCCCTATCTATCTTCTCGTACCGTATCAGATTCGGTTCAGTTCAGACAGTTCCTTTGACCCTGTATAGCCGGAACTCGGTGGATGCTATCTTTAGACTCGGTGAATCCAGTACATCCAGAAAATAAAACAACTTTTTAACGGACAAACATACCTACTCCCCCCCCCCCCACACCCCTCCCCCCACACACACCATACATATGTTTGTGTGTATGTACTTTTGATGGACCGACCTTCTCACATGTGCTGCCTATTTGAGCAGCTCCTTTTTCTAGGTCAAACGCAACACAACTGACACGAAACACCGAAGGGTATCTGTTGTCTTTCAGAACTTATACCTCTTCAAAAAGACTGAGAGAAAAAAAGAGAAGAAATTTGATGTAGGTAGAACTCAACGAGGAATGAGGGAAAGCAGGGTTGAGGAACGTATGGGAACACATAAAGTGATACGTTAAGAGCAATGGAAAATGTCTGTATAATGCTAGCGATACGGTGTGGTTCGTTCTGAATCAATAATAATATTAGTAGATATATTTGGTTGGGTGAAAATATTGTCACACACATACAAATATAAGCAAATACAAACGCAGCCTCATAATTGTATTGTCGTTTTTTAATACACATATTTGTACAGGTGTATTATTTTCCTCACTAAGAGTGTAATTTTGAACCATTTAGGTTTTCGATCTACTACATAAAGAGAATTAGCACATGACTATTGATTCTCTTCCAGCAGACTTCCTCGAGTATTCTTTGCTAGCCATTCTGTTTCATTTATAATGCGACCCATTCACTAAAGTTTTATATTCTGTCAAGTCATTTTAAGATTTTAACAATTGAACTAGGCTTCGTTGATCAAACACTTAAAACATGATTTTTATTTACTTTTATGAAAATACCTTGTGGGATTGTCTCCCCTGCCTTTTTGTTCGCCATTAGAATTATGATTTTTCTCCCCAATAAGAGTGTAATTTCTTTTAAATTTACTAATTCAATACATTTGATATATTGGCATCCAGTTTTCCGTTTGTTTAAAGGATGTGGACATCTTTTGATAAGTATATACGCACATGTATGTATGTATGCATGCATGTACGTATGTATGTACGTACGTATGTATGTATGTATGTATGTATGTACGTACGTATATATGTACGTGTGTATGTATGTATGTATGTATGTATGTACGTGTGTATGTATGTATGTATGTATGCATGCATGCATGCATGGATGGATTCTCATGCATATAGTTGCATATCTAAACATGCTCATATATACTTAAATGATAAACTTCTGGAGCGCGCACACATACACACAGACACACAGGCACACAATCCGGACCACCACCATGAAACAACTACCGACACCATCCAAACATCCGGTTCAGCTAGACGGTTAATGCTACTCTATGCTTAGCGAAATGAGTTCTTCGATTCATCAACAGGAAATATATCGGTATTTCAGTACACTATATTCTACTATAGCAATTGACCCTGTTCCAAATTCTCCTGATATTACATACTCGTTACATTTATTTTATCCATCAACAAAGGTTTCATAAAAATGTTATGTAAAGTTTGACATAAACTTCCCGCCAGGCAAGCTGTTGTAGAAATATTTCTCGAGAAAGTAAGTAGGTAAGTATACCAAGACATGGGCTCAGCGAAAAACAATGAGTGGCTGGCTTGTTTGTGAAGATCAAGACCTCTATGCGGGCTGGAATTCAGCACAACTAAAGAAATACATGTTTGTTTCAGAATTGAAACTGTTGAATATATTTAACGCAAATCAAAAGCAACAAAACACTTACAAATAAGTATTCATAGAGAAAACAGGTGTTTTATTGTTATTGGAATTATTGTTTAAACGTCACTGACAAAAATGGACTTATACATCTTAATTCCCGGAACAACAGTAGCTTGCTTACCAACCACATGGTTCTGGGTTCATTCCCAATGCGTAGCACCTTGGGCAAGTGTCTTCTACTATAGCCTCGGGCCGACCAAAGCCTTGTGAATGGATTTGGTAGACGAAAACTGAGAGAAGCCCGTCGTATATATGTATATATATATATAAGTTCAAAAAAACACAAAAAACAATAACAAAAAAAAACAACAAAGTGAGGACGTGATACGGATAGTGTTGTAGTGAAACTACCTCCCGCCATTAGATACAAACTACTATCGCCATTACATACAATCTTCCTTTAAATATAAACAAACGCGAACGTAGGGGAAAACATTAACCTTGTCATCACGTGACTGATCATTATTCGAATCGGCAACTTCTTCGAACCGTTCCCGCCAGAACGCAAACTGACCAATCACGGCCCCTAATAAGGTCACGTGATAGAGTATATTTCTACCATCTGGTAAGCCAATAGTTTGTTATAAATAGCTTTAACTCGGCGGCCAAATTTGTCTCGGTCCAGTTTCTCTTTGAGATCTGTTCCGTGTACCACACGACAGCAGCAGCAGCCAGTGACCACTTCAGCAGCTTCGTCCAGCCACGATGACCTCCGCCGTCGCCATATCAGCAACAAGAGTCTACGACTACTATCCAGCATCATCGTCATGACCAACACGATTTCTACCAAGCATCAATCACCACCAGCGCCAACACGACTTACTATGTACACCACACCAAACTACCGCGGCACATCTCTCTCTTCGATTCTGTTAGGTGACTCAGCTTCACCACGATAAATAAACAGACAAGAGTTCTTAAACAGACAAGAAATTCTCAGCCAGCGACGAACATCTGTATAACAAGAATCATGGCCCGGCATGGATGCCACGACATCACTAGTGATCAGCCCTGCCACACTCAGCCAACTCACTTTCACATACAGAACTTTTCCTATAGTGTACTAAAGATCTGGTATAATTGCTCACGTGTTATTGACTCTTTCTATTTGCTGTAAACACTCATACACACATGTATCACTCACATACACACTTTTCTTTGTATGACGGCCTGTCTTTGATTATGTTCTTATATGTCGCATTCACACTCACACACAGACATACATCTTTAACGCTATAATAAATATCTCTGTTATTCATCTTATACGGTTGTGGTCTTTCATTACTGGTCATCCACGTTATCGTCGCATAACATATCATGTATATCATCATTGATATATAATTGTGTGTTCGACCGTGTGACACGTTTAAATAAAAGGAGTCCTCTGTTTTTTCCATTCGTCACCATTTCTCCTTTTTGAGTTCGCACGGTCGTCCCTTACAGTGTTATTGGACGCTCGGGAAAGGAAAGAGAGAGAGAGTATGACGTTTCGGGCGCAGCCCTTCGTCGGAAAGACGGAAAGTTCAAAGAATGGAAAAACGGAGGAAGAGAAATTCGGCACCGATGCCCACGAGGTTGTGTTTGCATATGTTTAAATGTTTGTGTTTGTCCCTCCAACATCGCTTGACAACCGATGGTGGTGTGTTTACGTCCCCGTAACTTAGCGGTTCGGCATAGTGACCGATAGAATAAGTACTAGGTTTACAAAGAATAAGTCCTGGTGTCGATTTGCTCGACTAAAGGCGGTGCTCCATTATGGCCGCAGTCAAATGACTGAAACAAGTAAAAGAGTAAAGAGTATACCGAAAATGTTTCGTGCTGTGGGTGCAGAAACGAAGGGCTTTCTATAGAGAGTCGGTGGTGAGCAAGAGTAACAACGTTTCGAGGACTGATCCGAAAAATCAGCTTGCTAGTATGACCTGGAGGACTCTCAGACTAAGGCCCATGGATAATTTCCAGAACCCCATGGCCTGGTAGTGCTACTGAGGTGCACTGTCGATTCGGGACAAACTCTACAAGCACAGAAGTGCCGTCAGCCGACCTTTTCGAGATGCACGCAGAGTAACGAAACAGTTCTGCACGCACTTGTCCAGTGCCCAAATATTGCTGATTTGTGAAGTTATTTTGAGTTTCTGCTGTCATACAGGTGGGATCCGACTATTCTATTGTGAAGATCGTCCCGTCGCCTTCCTTTGGCTGGGAAGTACAGACAATCTTCATGTAAGACTGATTTGTCGAAAGAAAGTGTGTGCAATGGCCAGATCAAGAGGGCTGAAGACAGACACATTCTTTTTGGCCAAGCCTCTATTAACTTTTTCAACTTTTACTTTAAAAGTTGAGGAAAGGGAAGTGCTGTATCACAGAAAATTTGGTGATGAGTGGATGAGAGTAGCAAGGATGGTCCGAGTAAACGTACTTGCTCTGAGTATGCACCTGTGGGTTGAGGGAAGAGGACAGGGAAGTAGCACATGGCCTAGTAATCCGGGTGACCGTGGTTTTGTGGGATTTCAACAAGCAACCCACACAGGTCTCCTCCTTTAATTTTTTCCTTTCATATCTTACTGTCCGTTATTTTAGTGTCTACATATTTTATATAATCTCACATTTATCGTCCTGTGCTGTCCTTCACCATTTTTGTGGACCCTTAGAGGTTAATAAAGGAAGCATTATTATTATTATTGTTATTATTATTATTATTATTATTATTATTATTATTGAGTGAGAGAGCAGTGCATGCCATCAAAGTGACACTGGGGTAAAATATACGAAGCCCAGTATACCCATCATGACTACCCGTCTGATAAGGGTACACCAAGCACATGCATCACAACCATATGTGCGCGACATGGTGAACTCATATCAAGATAAACAGCGCATGACCTCGCAGGTGGGGCCCAGTTAGAATTTTCTTCAGGTCGAGTAGCCCATCCCGCTCAAAAGGTCCCTGAATAAGATTTGTTTAAGGATGTTGAGCAAAACATTCATGTTTCTAAAGGTGAATTATTCAAACCTCAAAGAATTCCTCTCAACACATGGCTATAATGCTCCCTCACTACTTCTGCTCATGATCAGAGATGCACATATCGTCAGCCACCAAGAGACATGCTCAACTGGTTAAGGTCAAACAACTGACAAGCAAATCTGTGGTATTAAGCAGAATATTTGCTGTAGCCCATCTCTTATACCAAGACAAAACAATGTACATGATAACACTTCCAATCAATTAAGATCAGAAGCCATGAGAGCCACTTCCTGGTACTGCATCCGGTCATTATTATTATTATTATTATTATTATTATTATTATTATTATTATTATTATTATTATTATTATTATTATTATTATTTTCATTATCATCTTATTTCAATTCTGTTTCCATTTCTTGTCAAGTGTCTTCCTGACACCTAGGATAGAGAAATACACTGTATACATTTGTAGGCTATTAAAATAAACACACCAAATTGTTTATTTGCAAAGTCATGTGATAGAGAAAAAGAGGAAGAAAAACAGAGAAAAATAAGAAATAAAAATGTAAACAAAGAAAATGAAGGGGAAAAAGGAAAGAAAATGCACAGCGACAATGCTCTTCTCAGTACGTGTGACGTACCAGTTAAGACAATCGTTTACACTTCCTGTATGGTTGGTAAGCCAGGGCTCATTCTTAAATAATTTTCAATTCCTTTTTTGATCATTCCAAGTGCTCTTATAATCACTGGTATTGTTTCAATGTAAGTGAAAGTTTGGGGAGGACAGTACAGAAATACATTCAATACAATACAAAGCATTTAGGTTGAAATGGTTTTTGTAAAGATGTGGGAGGTACTTTTCAACAGTCTTTTGAATTTCTGTGAACGAGGGCTCTCCTGGGATGTAATCTAGATGTTTCTATCGTTCCTTTTTTTATCAAACCAAGTATACCTACAATGACAGGGACAATTTTCGCTTTAAAGTGCCACATCATTTGTATTCCAGTTTCCAGATCCTTATATTTACTGAGCTCGTCAAATTACTTGGTAGATATATACTCTTACCAATAGGGACACTTATATCTATCAGTTTACACTTATTTTCTTTCCTGTATTTAATGGTTATGTCTGCTGGTTTAGTATGGATTAATCTGTAAGATTTTCCTAACAACACTTACAGGAAAATCCTTGAAGACAATAACATTTTCACGTTCAACGACTGGCTTGGAATGATGTCTACACCAGTTCCTATTAGCATCTTCTCACCCAATCTCTCTCTCTCTCTCTCTCTCTCTCTCTCTATCTATTTATCTATCTTTCTCTCTCTCTCACTCTCACTCTATATATATATAGTGAAGGTGCGAGGCTTAGTGTTTAGGGTAATCAGGTCACGATCACAAGGTCGTGAGTTCAGTTCCCGGTGACGCATCATGTCCTTGAGCAAGACACTTTATTTCATGTTGCTCCAGTTCACTCATCTGGCAAAAATGAGTAGTACCTGTATTACAAAGAGCCAACCTTGTCATGCTCTGTGTCACACTGAATCTCCCTGAGACCTACGTTAAGGGTACACGTATCTGTGGAGTGCTCAGCCACATGCACGTTAATTTCACGAGCAGACTGTGCTGTTAATCGGATTAACTGGAACCCATGTCGTCGTAACCGACTGAGTGCCAATTAGTTGTTATGTATGTACGATAACCTGTCATATGCTCTAACGCGCACCTAGCTAGTCTATTAAGAATTGTTGCTAGAAAGACAACTAATCAACCCTGTCAAAAGAAGGATATATCCAAGCACAGGGTCAATGACTACCTAGTAAATAGTGTGCATGCAATTGGAAATATGAAGAAGTTCAGCAAGTGCTCTGTTAGACCATTTGCAATATGATTTACCTTTGATTCTTGTCAGAACATTTATATAAGAAGGAAAACAGTTTGAATTCAATCTCTCAATAAATTGGTAGGGTAGTTGTTTGTGTTTTTTTCTTTTCTTCCCATCCAAATTCGAAATCATATAATACAAGGTTCATCGATAACATTTGGCAAAGTATTCATTAACTCTGAATTCAAAAAGATCAAGGTATTATTCTATAAGAAACAATGGAAAGGAAATTTAATTCTCATTACAGCTGTTCAAGAAAAATGCTTTCCAACTCGTCCGTGTAATATTTGAGTAGCACAGATGTAGTTCACTGAATTTGACAAACCAGCTCCTAATGGAGAATTCCCGAACCAACGGGTTCAGAAACAAGACTTATGAAAACAACTTTGATATAAGTAACGGTTGAAGAGGATAGGCGTGCAACATTCCGTCGCTGATAGAGCAATTGGTAAGATGAAAAGAAACCATTGCCAACGAGAGTACGTATTCGAGTCTGCACTCTGTCATAACTGGACGCTACATATTTGGCAGCCTATGTGTGTAACTCCATTCTGGGACAGATTTGGATCTTGTACAGATAAAATAGAGTTTTAGGTTTAGGAAGCTTATTAAATGGTAGAACGATCCCACCATTCCAACCCCAATCCCCACCACCATCACCACCACAACCTTGGTAACAGACATCATTTCATAGTCTTATTTCAAATCAGGTGTAATTTATTTAAATCTTTAGAATTAACCCAAACAAGATTTCTTCAAAGTAATCTTAGCCATCAACAGAGAGGAAGGTCAAAAATTCCATATTGCTGGTGGAAAAATAGTAGGTTGGTTTGGAAGAATTAAACGTAATAAACTTTCCCTTCTGTACAATACAAGTTAAAAGATTTGCGAGGCTTGAGTGAGTGACATTCTTGGCAGTGACACTGTGAGGTGTGCCATCGTCAGCAAATATATCAGTAATGAATCATATAACTATGAGGTTATTGATAAAGAACGCAGATCTCAGAACAGATCCATTGGCCAACGTTCGAGAAAATTTCAGGAAAATTTTAACCAGCTATATAAACCCACAGCTCTTCGACCTATTACTAGCCTGATAAGCACCAACGCACGAAACTCTCGGTCCATGAGTCACTCTGTACTTCTGCTAAATATCAATAAAAATAATATATATATAAATATATATAAAATAACGAAGGCGGCTATACGCAATATAAAACCAAAAAGGAAAAATTCACTTGTCACTAATTGTGACTGACGATGCAAGGTAGCACCTACATTGCATGAAATAAGAGTTAAAAAAAACTTTCATCTGCAAGAAAGCACAGTTTTATACACTGAAAGGGAAATAATTGCCCCAAGGCGAGCGAGATCACTATACTAGTCTAGTTTCGCTTAAAATTAAAGCTAATTAGTTTGGCTAAATCCCGACTGTCAGTATTTACGATATGAATCTATAACTGATTCAGCAAAATGGTAATGTGAAAATTATAAAATAACTGATATGTCCCACATTGTGACGATGTATTTCGTCGTCTACATGACTGGCCCGGACAGCGTACCTCACTGACTGTATTTCTATATTTGGCACATATGTCCTGATACAGAGGGGGACGGCACAAGGACAGACAGAACAGCACAGTTGGGACAAAAATCATAAAACGAATGGGTGAGAGAGGAATAATGCTGCTTGAACCCCACTCTCAAGCAGTACCATTTAACTGTTTCAATAAAAATGTTTTTATATCATTTTTTTTTCTCCTTTTTTCTCTCTTTATTTTTCCTTTTAGCATCGTATATGTAGTCTATTTTAACATAATTTTAAAAGTTTGCTCACGCTTTACAAGTTCATGTATGGCTTCAAATCTACATAATCTACAACAGACAGTAGGACGTCGAATTCTACCTCCACTCCCAATGGGTCTATGTTTGTTCCAAACCATTCTTTTAATTTTCCACATCTCTCTTGGTCTATTACTCTCTTGGTCTATTACTCTCTTGGTCTATTACTCTCTTGGTCTATTACTTGGTCTATTACTCTCTTGGTCTATTACTCTCTTGGTCTATTACTCTCTTGGTCTATTACTCTCTTGGTCTATTACTCTCTTGGTCTATTACTCTCTTGGTCTATTACTCTCTTGGTCTATTTCTCTGCCTTTTGTGTTTTCTGTGCAAAGCTCCGCTGGTAATTTTACTCTAGTCACCGATTTGAATTTGGTAATTTTCCTTTCTATTGCCGTACTTTTTGAAAATGTTACCATGTACCATTTATTTTAACTGTTTGTTTCTGCGGTGAACTTGGGTTGTCTGGGTAAGTTTCCTTCTTGTTTCTTTTTGTTGGTGATGCTGGTGGAGATGTATACCACATAAGCTCTGCAATGTCCATTTCACTCTTTTTCTTTTTTGGACTCTTCGGAGGTGAGTTCACAAATTCTTTTCTTTTTCTCCTGTTCACCTCCGTAAGTGCTGCAAGAGCTGTGTCATGCAGCTTCTACCTGGTCGAAAACAGCGCTGGGTGTCAGTCAGCAAGTCATTCTTTCCAAGGAATGGAATTAATTTCCTTTGGACTAGTCCTTCCATGACCTTGCTGAGATAGGCCTATAGTTTTAGCAGCTGTTCTGCTTCCTCCTTTATGAATAGTGCATATTATTTCCTTCTCCAGTTTATCCGGGAGTTTACCATTTGCAAGGAAACTCTGAAAAAGAACCTGCAGTGGTTATGCAAGGATCCGTTTGCACGACATGAGAAGGATTGCTGGGAATCCATCCGAGCCTGCAGCTTAGATTGCGCCTACATCATCTATTGCCAGTATTACATCCTCTTCTTTGATATTAATGTAGTACATTTATATATATATATATATATATATATATATATATATATATATATATATATATATATATTCTCTTTTCAATTTTACTTGTTTCAGTCATATGACTGTGGCCATGCTGGAGCACCGCCTTTAGTCGAGCAAATCGACCCAAGAACTTATTCTTTGGAAGCTTAGTACTTATTCTATCGGTCTCTTTTGCCAAACCGCTAGATTATGGGGACGTAAACACACCACCATCGGTTGTCAAGCGATGTTGGGGGGGGGGACAAACACAGACACACAAACATATACACACACATACATATATATATACAAATATACGACGGGCTTCTTTCAGTTTCCGTCTACCAAATCCACTCACAAGGCTTTGGTTGGTCCGAGGCTATAGTAGAAGACACTTGTCCAAGGTGCCATGCATTGAGAATGAACCCGGAACCATGTGGTTGGTAAGCAAACTACTTACCACACAGCCACTCCTGCGCCTAATATATATATATATATATATGTGTGTGTGTGTGTGTGTGTGTGTGTGTGTGTGTGTGTGTGTGTGTGTACACACACAAAGACGAGTGACTACAATACCCTGCTTTTGCTTACGCGCGCAAGATAATAAAAATTATTTGAAGCGATGAATGAAGATAGTGGAAGTAGTTTACATGTACAAGTACAGCACATCATACAATATTTCCAGACTATGCATCCTATACACTGTACCATACTTCCTACTCTACACAATACACAATATACTATATCTCGATGTTATTCTATCTTAATATTGCATCCCAGTCTCCATTGTATACAATTTTACACAATAGGATCAACGACATCACGCACCATTAGTAGCACTAGTAGCTGTAATTTGTAATCAATGAACAATACAATAAGAATGGTTTACGAGTTTCATGTTAAGGAAGATATACAAAACTGATTTATTTGTATTGTTATAAAGCGGTCTTTTGCAGCTTTTATATCTGTCTTTGTACGACTGGGTTTCACACTGACAGATATTATTATATTCCGAAGTCGTTGATAAGACGCTTCTATCTAGCACTGTACGACCCCCATTCGTACAGTGTTATTATCCTCAAAAGGTCAGATCGTTATAGCGTCCACTCAATATCACAATATAATTTCTATATCAGCACAGACACGACTATCAACACAGTCTACACGTACTCTCGTACTCTAGTCTCTTTATTTTGGCACTAAGGCCACTACATAGAGGGGGACATTACAAGGACAGACAATACAAAACAAAAGGATCTTGTTCAAAACGGGGGCACCAGTTTTCATTTATGTTTTATGTAGTGTTTTTGGTACCGAAAGACTTTCAAACTTCGTATACTTATCTATTTTGGGATCTTTTTTAAAACGGGGGCCACATTTTTCATTAACGAAACACTTTGAAACTTGGAACACTGGTAGAATGTGTCATATAAAACATCTTTTTCTCTTAGTCTTCTTAAAAAAAAAAGAAATCCATAACTTATTCCATGTTAAAGTTGTCGTATTTCTGTAATTTCAACCAATCACTGACGTCCATTCAGCCGATATACATTAAGTGCCAACTACATAAACAAACGATTCTGAAACAATTAACCCTAACCCTAACCCTAACCCTAACCTTAGGGTTAGGGTTAGGGTTAGGGTTAGGGTTAAAGCAAATTTAAAATAAAAAAAGCAAATAAAACGAAGGTATGGAGATTAAATACGCTTTACATCGCTTAATCAGCTAAAGGAGTAAATATAAACAACTGAATACTTGTCAGTGATTGGTTGAAATTATCGAAATAAGACAATTTTTTACATGAAATAAATTCGAATACAAAAATATTTTTCTGTTCTATAACACAAAATAGATAAGTAAACGAAGTTTGAAAGTCTTTCGGTACCAAAAACACTACGTAAAACATTAATGAAAAATGTGGCCCCCGTTTTAAAATAGATCCCTATTTTGTGTTATAGAACAGTAAAAAATTTTTGTATTTCATGTAAAAAATTGTCTTATTTCGATAATTTCAACCAATCACTGACAAGTATTCAGCTATTTACAGTTACTCCTAAGAGGTGTAAAGCGTATTTAATCTCCATTACTTCTGACATTTTGCAGAGAGGCAACTCTACCAGCATATGTGATAAAGTCTTCGGCGTTGTTTTTCTCTATGTTCAGACACTTCCACCGTGTGTTGAACAAGGAGCTCTTTTCACTGAAAGTCTTACACAATATATCTATTGTGTCATTAAACTTTACGTCAGACAGTTTTCTTGGGAATACATAATTACTGTATCGTTCGTATTCTGTTGGCGCCAGTTTTCTCAAGATTAAGCGAGTTTTCATCTCGTCGTCTTAATCTTTACATTCTTTTTCGAAGATTTGTTCATATCTTCTGTAGTATGCTTCGAAGGTAACTCCTTCGTCAGGTTTGTATTTGAATTCAGCTATTGAATTCGCAATATAGTTTTGACGAGAACACTTTCTCTTGCTTATCAGATGACTTCAGTAATTGCAGCATTTGTTGCTGTTGTTCTTGCCGTTGTATCTGCTATTGTTGTTGTTCTTACAACTGTTGTTGCTGTTTTGCAACTCAAACAAACCTGTCATCAAATTTTCCATACTTTTACGTTTTTTCGTAAAATTCATACACCAACTTTGTGAGTTTATTAACTCCTCTTCGAGTTTCTATAAACTCCACGTGAATTGGTTTATCCTCGTCGCCACTGTTGTATCTGTCTTTGTACGACTGGTTGTCGCACTGACAGATATTGTTATATTCCGAAGTCGTCGATAGGATGTTTCTATCTGGCGCTGTACGACCCCCAGTTGTACAGCGTTATTATCCTCAAAAGGTCGGATCGTTATAACGTCCACTCAGTATCACAATATAATTACTATATCAGCACAGACACGACTATCAGCACGGTCTACACGTACTCTTGATATTGGCCTACGTCACCTTACTTATAAGTGAAATGATCCACTCGTCATGTGGGAGGGGTGCACCATTATTACTAATTCCCTGTAAAAGATTGACATGAGATGACACAGATTTTGAAGCACAACTAGATGCTAGGTAAAGAAGAGAAAACAGATTGGGAAAGTTACTGGAGCTACCTACTTATGGAATGTTTCAATATACTTTTCACATTTCGCTGTATTTCTGGGCAAAACACTTTCATAATACTACAGTTAACCCAACTTTCCGTAATATAAGCTGGATCATATTAGCATGATCAGTCTCAAGCTATATCTATTTTGTCATTGAATGGCAAATGATTTCATGTAAGAACTCTGTGTTATGGCTAATGTGAAACAGTTCATCTCACTCCTACGCTGAAAATAATGCACACATGATTTCCACAACCAGATGAAGATCTTTTTCAGTTTACAATGTACGTGGTAAGTACTTGCTAGTGACCGTAAATGTAAGTTTCTTTTCAATTAGGTACGGCGGCCCTTATTCTTCACTGCAAAGACTAATAACGAACTGATATTCAGGCGTTTGTCAAAATACATTAATGACATTTGTGGGTTAAAATGGTTTCAAACAGGAATTAAAACTGTCGCAAACTCAGTCTGCGAGAAATTTACCTCTTATCGTGTGGTGTCTCTATTTATTAATATTGTACTGGGATGGGTTACAATTCTCAAGAAGATGTGAAAGTTTTAGCCGTCAAATCCTCATGAATTCTGTAGTAATCACCAGAGCCATTAATAACTGTTATTCAAGTGAATTAGTGCTACATTACCGGTTCATCACAGGTCATACAGAATTTATGCTGATTCTTGATACACATAGATTATGTATGCCAGATTTACAAGAAGATTCTTCCCCCTCCACCCATACTCACACACTCTCCAGCAAGTTAAAAAGATCTTTTATATAAAGTTCCTTCTGCTATATGCTGTACTTACAACTTGTAACAACTCATGTATACGATGCAGTACCAATTTTCAATAGGTTGGACTGAACTTCCGAGAGCTCATTGATATAATAAATAGTAAATAAATAATTATATCAAAATGTTTTTAAGCCAGTTCTCTCACCTCGATTACTGGCGTTAAGCAGTTGAAAGATAATTTTTTACCACTGCATAAGATACTAGTATATCTCAGATTACATTCTTAAAAGACCTGGAACCTATTCTTAACAGTTATGTGAACTGAGATTTATAGAAATGAACTTAATTACTAAACCATTTCGTCTCTACTAAAACAATTCATTCAGTTGTTTTTCATGCTCAGGGGTATTCATTAAACTGTAGTCAGTCATATTGTTTTTAGTGGGTAGGATCATGGCATCCTCAGTTTCATTTACGAAAATAAGTGTAATGACTATAACTGGAACTCGAACCCACGTTGCTGAATATTGACAGAGAGGTTAACACTCTCGTTACGTGGTTTCTTGTATAAATATGATAGAACTATGATCGTGACTGCTGCTTTCTCTCTTCTATATTTTCTGTAGAACCTCTCCACAGTGTCTATTTACAGCAAGCAAAGTATTAGGTCCTCATCCTGCCTATGTACAGTGAAGTGATCTAACCATTGGCAAATGAAACTCTCCATTAGACCTTACAAGGCAAGGATACATAAAAATTGATAGGCTATGGTTATTAAATCTAAAAAGGGTGCTGCTGCTGCTACTACTACTACTACTACTACTACTACTACTACTACTACTACTACTACTACCACCACCACCACTGCTACCAACACCACCACCACCATAACCCATCTGTAAACTTATCGCCAATTTCCAGTTCTGCGTATAGATAACTGCAGATTACTTAGCAATATCCTACTCTACCACTACCCCAATGCTCCTCTCCAATTCCCCTCATCTTCCCTCCACTGTACATCTCCTTTACCTTCCCCTCCTCTCCTCCTTCTCATCCTCATCATCATCATCATTAGTAGCAGTAGCAGCATAATCAATTCCGGACGTAGTTGTTAAGATGCAGCAGTGTCTTCAGAAAAGTATACAGAGGAGTGGTTTCCTGTTGCTTTCTCCTACAGACGTGACACTAGAGAATTTTAAAGGAGTTTGGTGAAAGGAAGTGTGCTATTAATGCCTTTCCCAAGGTTATTAGTAACATACGTGAAAGGAAACATTTTTCACTGGGAATAGAAACCAGGTTTTATCCTTCACGAATATGATCCCACAGATTTTATGCTGCCATATCGGTGCACATATTACTGTACTATTGAAGTAAGATATTATCGTTATCAAACGCAACAGGAAGCTTAGAGTTAAATAAACCTATTAGACAGTACTCACTCTCTTCTAACCTTTTGGTCAGTGAAAAATCCCTCAAAAATAGTAAATAATTTCATGTCACTCGTGAACTCAAGTCCTGTTTTTAGATTGCTCAATAACTGTTGAACGAAAATGGATATTACACCACAATATTAAGATCTAGAGAGCGAACTACTTTACAGTATGTGTTCACCTTAAAGAAGTTTTGCTCAATGTTTGGTATCAAATCCAATGAATTTCGAAACATTCGTTTCCATTTTATTAAGTACAAGGCCTCATTATCAAATAAATTAACTTCAGTACATTACAACCATTAATTTTATTGGCTAAAAAGAAGCCGACCTAGTTACGATGTGAACACATAATATGGCAGGACGAAAGTAAATGATGAAATGTACAGAAAGTTCGGGTTAAATTTGAAGTATTTTGTCACCCTTTTTGAGGAACAACTTGATGTATTCCTGAACAGTGAACAGCGTTGGAGAGTATAAAGATTAACGATATAGTTGAGGAAATATTTACCTGACAGGGAGGACTGAAAACCTTCTGAATATAAGAAAAGTGCTACATGTATCATGATGATTCGAAGCGGGTATCAAAATGCTGACATCATGACTGCTGTCAATGCAATGTGAACGCTGTAAATGCTGTAAGACGTGACATGGACAGCAGAAACAGAGACTACGAAGCTGTGGCCAGCAGTGAGGGATACAGCAGGCGTTCTGACTGCGTCTTCACGCCGGGGTTCATCCCAAACCTGCAAGACAAGGTGATGGAAGATCCGAATAAGGTAATCCGGATTTAGGCGAGGGAGATGAGTGTTGGATTCGCCACCAAGAAGCTTGCCCTAAATAAGAACCTTCACTTACAATTCATACGAGACAAATTCTGAGGGCCGAGGTTAAGAAGAACCGCTTAAGAAAGGCAAAGAAGCTCCTAAACAAGCATCTCGTTGAACCGGAGATGATCTGATTCTTCTCAGATGAAAAGAATTTTTGCCTGGATCAACTACACAACACACAGAACAAAAGGTGATTTGCTGACAATCCATGGGATATTCCATGTGTCATGAAAACCAAGTTCCCCCACACTGTGATGTGATGGTCTTTGGGTATGTCTCTAATGAAGTGACGTCATACCTCCCCACATCTTTGAACAGAGCCTTAGGCTCAATTCGGACGACTAAGTGAAGCTGCAGGAGACCGTGGTTAAACTCTGACTAGAGTGGGTTGCTGCTGGAAGGCCATGTGTGTGGCAGCACGATTTGGCTCGTTACAATACTTCCGGAAAGAATCAGAAATGGTTGTCGGAGAATTTCTACGACTTTCCGAACCTTAATTTTTGACCTCCTAATTCCTCCAATTGTAATGCCGTGGATTATTATGTATGGGGCGTAGTTGAGACAGATACCAACCGCTCTGCCTGCAACAGAGGTCAAAGAGGTGTTCGAAGATCTTCTCAGGGACACCGTGAGGGACGCACGCACCAGGTTCCGGAATCGTCTTAAGAAAACTGAGGGCGGCTACTTTGAATAAACTGCCATAATCAAGTTCATATTTTTTTTATTAATTAAAATAGTTCTATTTCTAGAAAGGGTATTGTGTTTTCTTTTCCTTTTATGCAAAGTGTAAAATTTAGCCCGGATACCGTGTAATCTGAGCAGTTATGGTAAACAGTAGAGTAGCAGACATCGTAGAAAAAAGGACTATTATAGATAACAGTATTTAACATTATCTCCATTTAAAATTTATAACTGCATTATGATCGAATAGTATTCATATATTGAGACCAATCAATATCGCTTATATTCTTCACCTACAAATCTATGATCATGAAACAATGTTGGAAATTAGTATTACAAATCGACCACATAAGTCTTAGGTATGAGGTCGATTCACCCTTAGGTAATCTATTCTTTTGTAATTGTGTATATTAAATGATATATACGAGGTCTGATAAAAAAGTATTGAGTCTGGTGCTATAAAAAAAACTCTACAACACATATCAATTCAGCATTTAATTTCCTTCGAAATATTCCCCTTCTAAAAATACTCACTTTATCTAGTGTCGTTTCTGTTGATGGAAACATTCCTGGAACTCCTTTTCTGGGGATAGCGATCAGTTACATCGTTGTAAGCTCTTGGATTTCCTCGGTATCTTGAAATCTTTTTGGGGTCTTCCTCTGCGAAAACTGAACCTTGGTTTCAGGGTTATTGCCATCGACCTTCGATTCGTCACTGTATTCACAACGTTTTCATCTTTCTCGACATGGTTGAGGAAATCCAGCGCAGCTGAAACCCAATCTTCTTTTGAGACGACCAAACTCTACACACTTTAGTTCGAAGCATTACTATAAACAACGGAAGTGAGCGAGAATGTCATAATTTATGTATGCGTAATAGAGTTCAACGTCAATCTGTCCCAAGTGGCTTTATTCTTCGTACTTTAGCTTTGTTACCATAGCAACAGTCTTGATAGTTTTTGATCAGATATATGTGTGTGTGTGTCCGTCTGTGTGCGTGCGTGCATGTATGTATGTATGTATGTATGTATGTATGTATGTATGTATGTATGTATGTATGTATGTAAATATTATGCATGTACATAATGTACCTTTGTTCAGCATAAATGTATGTCACGATTACACAATTACAAAAGAGCTGCTAATGGTTTCGTGCTTTAAGACACATTAAATTGAAAGATTTATATAACGTGCCATATATCTCCAAGCAGTCTTCCAACCCATTTATACCATTAGTCAGTTAGGCATCAGAATTACTGTACCTACTACTTACTGTATCCAAAGTTCATTTCTTATATGTTTCCCTGGACTTATAAACCCTATAATAAACTGAATAAGAAGCTCACATACATATATATTCATAAATAGTCCTGTCAACCCTTCCCCTATAGTGTTTAAAACCCCAATAGCCAATATCAGTAAAGAAAATTTATAAGGCACCCCCCCCCCCTACTATAACAATCCTCTAGCTAACAGCGGCTTCAAAGATAAGATATCATATTACCTTTAGTTGCAAATATGAAGCCTAAAAATAGGCCTCGGAAAATAGTATGGTTGACACCCGCCTTTTTCCTATAAATGTTAAAACTAACAGTATACTACAATACCGGAAGGATTTTAATAGACGCTCGATAAAAATTTCGTACAGCTGCTGCCCCAATACGAAGGACATTATCATTCGTAAGTCATACCAAAAGCCCATTCTCAGTTGATCAGGCGTTTTTGATAAACGCAGTTGTTTATGAAGCCGAAGTTACAAAAGTGTTCCTAGACAACATAATTGAGAAGGAAAATTACATTGGTTTATGCGAAGGAAATTTTAAAAGCTGTTATGTAAACCACCAGCCTTCTTTATGTCACATCCATAAAGATAAGGCCACTAGGTTGTTTAGCCGTGTATGGGATCTGAAGACCAAATGCATACTACATACAATCAAGTGAAGAATCCTGAAGAAATCTACGCCATATAAAATGGATCAAAGAGAAGCAAGTTATGCGGAGCTGAAAGATTACATATTATTTTTTTTGATCCAAAAATTCTAGTACACTACTTAATTCCAGATCAGAAATTTTTAGCAAATGCAAGCACATGGAGACGTTTCTTTTTTCGAACTGGAGGACACCACCCACTCCGGATTGAGTAGCTTACTCACAGACTTTGACCTCCTTTCTGTTATATTACTCCGCACCAACTACATTAATTATGATTTCTACCGTCAAATAGGACGAAGATCTTGGTTTTCTTCTCGTTCCATTTTTTGCATCAGTTCTTTTTTTTTTACTTTTATTTATTTTATTTTATCATAGATCAGAACCCTGGTTTTTAAATACAACTAACGTTATGAACTAAGCCTGAATGAATGCTTGGAGACACAAGGCATGTTATATTAACTGTCAATTTATTCTTAAAGCAAGAAACTATTAGTAGCTCTTTTTGCAATTATGTATATTAAATTATATTTATCTCTCACTGGATGGAATACATTTTTGTTGACCCTACCTATAATGGAGCTATAAATTATATATATATATATATATATATATATATTTATTATATTTATCTTATGATATTTACTTTACTTTATATTATACTCATTTATTGTGCTTTTAATTATTAATTTTTCTATCTGTGATAGTGAATTTTCATCGATGAGTTCTTGAAAATTGGTTATTTTCCCTAAAACTATATATATATATATATATATATATATATATATATATATATATATATATATATATATATATATATATATATATATACATATATATGAATAATTCTTTTTCTATACGTACAAGGCCTGGAATTTTTAAGGAAGGTCTAGTCGATTGCTTGACCGTAGTGCTCGACTGGTACTTATTTTATCGATACCCGAGAGGATAAAAGGCAGATTCGATCTCATGCATGAATAATACACACGCATATACACAAATACGCACACACACACACATACTCACGACTTTATTTAATTCAAATAAGACTAAGCTCTTCTAAGATGAGAACAAATTCGGGCTACGAAGGGTAGATTTGGAGCTGGTAGCTCCCAAAGTGAAAGAACACAGAGACGCTTGTGTCTAACGATCTAATTACGTCATTCACAGCCTAATATTTTTTGGCTTAGGTCGTCTAGGAGGGGAACTTTGTCCCGAGATTATTTTGGCCGCGAAATTCCCCAGTACAAGTATACATGAATGTGTTGAATATATCTGGTATCTTCGGCAAGTGTCTTCTACAATAGCCTCGTGCCGATCAAAGCCTTGTGAGTGGATTTGGTAGAGGGTACTGAAAGAAGCCCGTCGCATATATGCATGTGTGTGTGTGTGTGTGTGTGTGTGCGTGTAACATATTTTCTAACAGAAAAATAGGCTGTTAAAATGAATTATTTTTTAAATATTTTTAAAATCACTCAGTCGCCCTAATGAAAATCCTTACACACGTACATTCACACATACTCACACACACACACACACACACGCGCGCGCTCGCTCGCGCGCGCGCTTAGCGTGAGTGATATACTTTTGTAGAGAGTGAGAGGCAGTGGTAAATATATAAAGAGAGAGAGGGGTAAGTTTACTACGTGAAACACGAAAAATGAAAAGTATAGACAAGTAGAGAGAGAGAGAGAGTGATAGATAGATAGATAGATAGATATCTTTTTATTATAGCCACACAGGGCTAAATACAGAAAATGGACAAATTACAAAGTAGAGCTTTGGGGGGGGGGGGGGATAATTTGGATCAAAAGGGATCGCGGGAAGAAAAAAAAAAAAAAAAAAAACGTGGGAGGGGGCGATCAATAGGGATCGTGTATCACAGTCGATGTAAAAAACGGGGAACAGATTAGGTTTATCCGTGGAGAGAAAAGCCTACGGAAAAGACCACGGTCACCTCAGGCTTTTTTTTTTTAGGGTACATGAAAGTAAGTACCTTCTCTCTTTTTGTCTCTTTTTGTTACAAGTCTATGCTTAAAATGGTGTCGTCTTTCATTCTTACCATTCTTGCCACATTTACCCAGTTTTTATTGAAACTTTCATTCGACAACACTTTCCTCTCTATCCTCATCCTCCTTTTCAAGTGGTACTTGAAAAAGTTGACGAGGGACTGACCAGAGAGGAAAGTGTTTGTTTGTAGACCTTTCAAACGCGTCCACCACACGCATTCTTTTGCCATAGCTATCAGTGTTACAAAAACCGTTTTTCCTTCCCGTTTAAAGGAAGGTGGCGGAACAATATTCACGATAGACTCGGCTGATAAGTGGGCTCGTCCCACACGCGACAACAGCCGTTCGACGAAGGTCCACAGCTCTGAAATATCTGGACACTGCACGAGTGCGTGCAGAACGGTTTCGTCGCTCTGACCGCATCTCGGGCAGGTCGGTCCGTAGATAGATAGATAGATAGATAGATAGATAGATAGATAGATAGATAGATAGAGAGAGAGAGAAAGAGAGAGAGATAGAGAGAGAAAGAAAGAGAGAGAGACAGAGAAGAGAGAGAGAGAGAGAGAGAGAGAGAGAGAGAGAGAGAGAGAGAGAGAGAGAGAGAGAGCTGTTTTCTGTTGCTTGCACAGATTTTGAATTTTGAAATTTTGAAATTGAATGAAAATTTTCAAATTTGGTATACTGATGTACTTTTTCAGTTATCCTAGAAAAATTGTAGAAAAATGTTACTGAGGTTTGAAGCTAGATCATTTTTACCGAATCAGAAAACAGGATTTGTAGGTGATGGCTGTGTATCATAAAATGAAAGTAAACATTACAAAACAAAGTTTTAAATAAAATGAAGGCACTGCATGAGAGATAATACAGAGAAGGAGAGAGAAAGAAAGAAAGAAAGAAAGAAAGAAAGAAAGAAAGAAAGAAAGAAAGAAAGAGAGAAGGAAAGAAAGAAAGAAAGAAAAAGAAAGAAGTAAAGAAAGAGTGTGGTAAATATATAGAAAGACCGAAAGATGTAAAAGAGAGAGAGATTGATGGTGACAGATAGGGGGTGGGAAATTTGTTGATCTAAAAGTTAAGGTATTTCTCGTAGCAAATCATATTTTTGATTATTATTTACGGACAAACTCCCCTTTGGGATACGGATTTCGAAAACCGAATTCGTTTTTCTCGAGGACGCACTGTTTCATAGTCTCTCAAGGCTGAACAAACATACGTAGCCACAGCGTGACTGTGTATAGGCGCAGCGTGGTTGTGTGGTAAGAAGCTCGCTTCCCTACCAGATGGATCTATGTTCAGTCCCACTGCGTCGCACCATGGGCAAGTGTCTTCTGCTATAGCCTCGAGCCGACCAAAGCCTTGTGAGTGGATTTGGTAGACGGAAACTGAAAGAAGCCTATCGCATATATATATATATATATATATATATATATATATATATATTTGTGTGTGCTTGTGTTTGTCTCCCCACCATCGCTTGACACCGATGTTGATGTGTTTATGTCCCCGTAACTTAGCGGTTCGGCAAAAGAGAATGATATACTAAGTACTAGGCTTACAAAGAATAAGTCTTAGGGTCGATTTGTTCAACTAAAGGCAGTGCTCCAGCATGGCCGCAGTCAAATGACTGAAACAAGTATAAAAAATAAAAGAATAAAAGAATATATATATAATAACAATAATTCTAGTATGGAATTTATAAACATTTAATGCATCGCTACGTGCGTTTCCACAAATCACATAACTTTTAAGATCACAGTCCGTATTGCTGGGACGAGTTACAGTGTAGTCTGTAGTATCTTTGAGCATCCGGTGGATCATCATCATCGATTCATTTCTTCAGGTGATATAACATTGGTGGATGAACCACAGAGGAATGTTTGGCTCTTTTTACCAGTCTGAAGGTTAAGTAGGATATGTTAGTATTTCTGTATGTATTTGGTGGGGAGGAGTGGAAGGTGATGTGAATAAAGGAAGGCAGTGTAGTTATATGGGGATAGAGGTGTTTGTGTGTGTGTGGTGGTGTTGGATTTATTTTGCTATTCATTCAGCAGATGTTAAAAATGGTTAGTAAATTCTTTAATTTCATTTAAGGCATGACTATCTTCAATAAATTCTAAACTCAACAGGTGGTCAAGTACTGCTGCTAAACAGTGGGGGTTGTTGAATAACTTGATAAATGCTACTTTCTTATGGTGACCTCTTCAATGTTTCTGTTGGTATTATGTTTAGCATCACAAATATTGGTTGGTTCGTTCATTTGTTTGGGTTCCTTCGCTGTTCTATAATGTATTATTTCGCTTCAAAATATTTTTTCAGACTCCACGAATGATGTTTTGCTCCTGTGTTTACATGATGTGCTCATCTTAAAATGTCTATTTATCACGTTTTCCCTGGATGCGATTATTTCTTCTAGACATAGGTTGCATATCAGTGATGTTCCGTTATATGGTGCAGCATTTTTTTATAATAGACCGACTAGTGGGTCATATGTTCCAAACCATTCTGTTTTAGTCTCTAGACGAGGTTCGAAAGAGCTGTGGAGTGTCTTTTATTTATATTAGAAAATGAAGAGAGGTGGTTTCTCAGACGATTTTTCATGGTATCTCCGGTGCGACCAATGTACACGTATTTTTGCGTATCTGTCTTCACCTCACATTTGTACACTACATGCAGTTGTTAAATCTGCATTCTTCTTTACACATATGCTTTTCTTTCCGAGGAATTACTATTAATAGTCCTCTTTCTTCTTCCTCCTATAACCGTGCACTCGTTTTCCTAATGCATGAATTGTACCTTTAATTGTGTGATGTTGTTTGGGTCCGTTTTTGCTATTGATGAGTTTTTATTACTCCTATTTTCCATCATTATATCGTCGTGTTATTTGATTTTGTGTCATTAGCTGCGGTTAGTTCATATTTCTCCTCTAGTTTTATTCAATTTAGTTTTGTGTTTATTAAGTTTGTGTATATAGTTTTCCAGATTGTGGGAGGTCGCGTATGCTAATTTTACATTATGCCTGTGATATTTGCAAGATCTTGGGAAGTGTCTGTCTATTGCTGCGAAAAATTCCTGGCCTATTTTTGGATTTTACTTGTGAGCTGAAGATCGGGTTAAACCAGACAATTCCATCGTTTATTTTTCCATTTCTTTCAATATATCTTTCTAACTTTCGCTGTGGTTTCGTGGGTTCTGTTTTATATCTATTGCTATTAGTGCTGTGGTTTTTTCTTTCCTTTTGGTCCCTTTTATATTTACTATTTTTCTAGGTTCTGGTATTCTGCGACTATTTATATACCTCTGGGTATTGTGCCTTCTCTTGTCTCATTCTGTATATATACTATTTTATCTTTATATCCCGCTCTAGCCAGTGCTGAGTTGTAATATTCGGCATGCATATCGTATATCTGTTCATCTGTGGATGGTCTAGATATTCTATTACTCCAGGGGATTGGATCCTCGGCTCACATATTTTAAGTTCTCATTTGGCTTATGGAATGGTTCGAATTTCCCATCAATGACGCTAAGCTTTACATCCAGGAATTTTACCACCTTGTGATTTTTTTTCTATTCCAATTTCCAATCCAAAGTTCTTTAAGAATTTCAAGAGTTTTTGCTTGCATCTTTCTATTTCTACGTTGCTACTTTTATGTTTAGTGAACAGTGTGTCATCTCTATATAATCCTCCCCCATGTTCGGTAGCCAAGATTCTACTTGCGATAATAGGAATACGCCTGCAAAATCTGTGACATGCTAGATCCCGTTGATATGTCGAATGAGCCAATCCTGTCCGATCGAATCCATATCTTACCTTTGTATTCTATTATTGTGCTCCTAGCAGCTAAAATTATATCTATTTCTTCCCTAGTTAGGTCGGAGTTGGTCTTAGCGAATATTAGTGCCTTGTTTAGTAGAACTGAGTTTATGGACTGGTAGTAGTTCGATATGTCTAGCTGCACAAACTTGGTCTTGTTTTTGTTCCCCAGGCTTTTAAACCATGAGATAACTTCATTTGTGTTAGACCACAATTTGAGGTTGGGTACACATTTTAATTTAGGGATTATCCTATCTATTATTGCTTCGCTAATTTTACCTATAACTGATTTAGATGGGCATAGAAGTCTTACTGTTTGGTTCTCCTGGAAGTTTTCCTTGTGGTCTCTTAGGCTTATTCTAGGTGTCATTGGTGTGTAAGGTCTAGTCCTATCTTGTATACCTAATTTCTTAACTATTTCGAGTCCTTCTTATTTATATTATCTAGTGTGTTGCGCGGTATGTGTTTGTACTTGCTATGTAATTGCTTAGTTATAAGTTCAGTGTATGTGTTAATATTAACATTATAGATGTTACCTGTTTTGTCCACAGGTACCAATATTTTAGTCGCGTTTCTGATGGACTTAAGCAGTTCATTTAGTTTCCTTTGGTGTTTGCTGCGTTTCTTTGTGTTTTTCTTAAATTTGATGTTTTTGATTATGTTAAAAAGTTTAACCTCGAATAGTGCTAAAATCCTGTTTGGTGGTGGATTGTTGAGTGATTTGGATTTTTTTCTTCAGATCTTCGTGAAATTCTGTGTTCTTACATTTGGTCACGTTTTTTTCTGTAAAAAAAATGTATATTCCATCTCGGGTTCGGTCATTTTCCACCGGTACTCTCTTCTGCTTGGTATAGGGATATCCTTCGGAGAAACATCCAAATTTATTTTTTCCATCCTGGATTGTTTGCTTAAAGCAGATACACAAAGAAATATCCACATATCTCACTTGACCTTCAGACTGGTAAAAAGAGACAAACATCCCTCTGTGGTTCATCCACTAATGTTATATAGCCTGAAGAAATGAATCAATGATGATGATCAATCGGATGCTCAAGGATACTATGGACTACACTGTAATCGTCCCAGGAATACGGACTGTGATCTTAAAAGTTATGTGATTTGTGGAAACGCGCGTAGTGATGCATTAAATGTTTATGAACTTCCTTCCTAGGGTTATTGTTATTATTATTATATTTATCCTACATTATATCGGTATAACTTGATGCAACCCCGATAAACTGGCTCACTAGTCAGCGTCATTAGACGGTGGCTGGCATAATGGAATAGAACCTTTATTTGCATATTCAAAACGTTGCCATAAACAAATTATATATGTATATATATATATATATAAAGGACACAGGTTTCGTGTGTCACATAGCTAGCTAGAGGCGATGGCTTCTTGGAGCTAATTCACGGCAGCTTTCGTCCTAATTTTGGGACTGCCATGTTGGCTTGGCGATAACTATTAATTTCCAGTACCGCTGCCGTAGTCTCCTTTAGAGAGACTTAGAAATATTAATAACTCTATTTCTGAAAACCAGTGGATAGATTCCACTGAAATTAGATAAATAACCTTCGAGCAGATAGTCAGCAGCGCCGCCTGGCTAAGGCTTGGCTGCTCTGCATTGACAAGGGGCAACACCCTGAAACTAGTCTGCAGATGCCAAGCCAGCAGGGGGACACTGCTGACCTCCCCTGTTCGAGGGTTATAAAGGACACAGGTTTCGTGTGTCACATAGCTAGCTAGAGGCGATGGCTTCTTGGAGCTAATTCACGGCAGCTTTCGTCCTAATTTTGGGACTGCCATGTTGGCTTGGCGATAACTATTAATTTCCAGTACCGCTGCCGTAGTCTCCTTTAGAGAGACTTAGAAATATTAATAACTCTATTTCTGAAAACCAGTGGATAGATTCCACTGAAATTAGATAAATAACCTTCGAGCAGATAGTCAGCAGCGCCGCCTGGCTAAGGCTTGGCTGCTCTGCATTGACAAGGGGCAACACCCTGAAACTAGTCTGCAGATGCCAAGCCAGCAGGGGGACACTGCTGACCTCCCCTGTTCGAGGGTTATAAAGGACACAGGTTTCGTGTGTCACATAGCTAGCTAGAGGCGATGGCTTCTTGGAGCTAATTCACGGCAGCTTTCGTCCTAATTTTGGGACTGCCATGTTGGCTTGGCGATAACTATTAATTTCCAGTACCGCTGCCGTAGTCTCCTTTAGAGAGACTTAGAAATATTAATAACTCTATTTCTGAAAACCAGTGGATAGATTCCACTGAAATTAGATAAATAACCTTCGAGCAGATAGTCAGCAGCGCCGCCTGGCTAAGGCTTGGCTGCTCTGCATTGACAAGGGGCAACACCCTGAAACTAGTCTGCAGATGCCAAGCCAGCAGGGGGACACTGCTGACCTCCCCTGTTCGAGGGTTATAAAGGACACAGGTTTCGTGTGTCACATAGCTAGCTAGAGGCGATGGCTTCTTGGAGCTAATTCACGGCAGCTTTCGTCCTAATTTTGGGACTGCCATGTTGGCTTGGCGATAACTATTAATTTCCAGTACCGCTGCCGTAGTCTCCTTTAGAGAGACTTAGAAATATTAATAACTCTATTTCTGAAAACCAGTGGATAGATTCCACTGAAATTAGATAAATAACCTTCGAGCAGATAGTCAGCAGCGCCGCCTGGCTAAGGCTTGGCTGCTCTGCATTGACAAGGGGCAACACCCTGAAACTAGTCTGCAGATGCCAAGCCAGCAGGGGGACACTGCTGACCTCCCCTGTTCGAGGGTTATAAAGGACACAGGTTTCGTGTGTCACATAGCTAGCTAGAGGCGATGGCTTCTTGGAGCTAATTCACGGCAGCTTTCGTCCTAATTTTGGGACTGCCATGTTGGCTTGGCGATAACTATTAATTTCCAGTACCGCTGCCGTAGTCTCCTTTAGAGAGACTTAGAAATATTAATAACTCTATTTCTGAAAACCAGTGGATAGATTCCACTGAAATTAGATAAATAACCTTCGAGCAGATAGTCAGCAGCGCCGCCTGGCTAAGGCTTGGCTGCTCTGCATTGACAAGGGGCAACACCCTGAAACTAGTCTGCAGATGCCAAGCCAGCAGGGGGACACTGCTGACCTCCCCTGTTCGAGGGTTATAAAGGACACAGGTTTCGTGTGTCACATAGCTAGCTAGAGGCGATGGCTTCTTGGAGCTAATTCACGGCAGCTTTCGTCCTAATTTTGGGACTGCCATGTTGGCTTGGCGATAACTATTAATTTCCAGTACCGCTGCCGTAGTCTCCTTTAGAGAGACTTAGAAATATTAATAACTCTATTTCTGAAAACCAGTGGATAGATTCCACTGAAATTAGATAAATAACCTTCGAGCAGATAGTCAGCAGCGCCGCCTGGCTAAGGCTTGGCTGCTCTGCATTGACAAGGGGCAACACCCTGAAACTAGTCTGCAGATGCCAAGCCAGCAGGGGGACACTGCTGACCTCCCCTGTTCGAGGGTTATAAAGGACACAGGTTTCGTGTGTCACATAGCTAGCTAGAGGCGATGGCTTCTTGGAGCTAATTCACGGCAGCTTTCGTCCTAATTTTGGGACTGCCATGTTGGCTTGGCGATAACTATTAATTTCCAGTACCGCTGCCGTAGTCTCCTTTAGAGAGACTTAGAAATATTAATAACTCTATTTCTGAAAACCAGTGGATAGATTCCACTGAAATTAGATAAATAACCTTCGAGCAGATAGTCAGCAGCGCCGCCTGGCTAAGGCTTGGCTGCTCTGCATTGACAAGGGGCAACACCCTGAAACTAGTCTGCAGATGCCAAGCCAGCAGGGGGACACTGCTGACCTCCCCTGTTCGAGGGTTATAAAGGACACAGGTTTCGTGTGTCACATAGCTAGCTAGAGGCGATGGCTTCTTGGAGCTAATTCACGGCAGCTTTCGTCCTAATTTTGGGACTGCCATGTTGGCTTGGCGATAACTATTAATTTCCAGTACCGCTGCCGTAGTCTCCTTTAGAGAGACTTAGAAATATTAATAACTCTATTTCTGAAAACCAGTGGATAGATTCCACTGAAATTAGATAAATAACCTTCGAGCAGATAGTCAGCAGCGCCGCCTGGCTAAGGCTTGGCTGCTCTGCATTGACAAGGGGCAACACCCTGAAACTAGTCTGCAGATGACAAGCCAGCAGGGGGACACTGCTGACCTCCCCTGTTCGAGGGTTATAAAGGACACAGGTTTCGTGTGTCACATAGCTAGCTAGAGGCGATGGCTTCTTGGAGCTAATTCACGGCAGCTTTCGTCCTAATTTTGGGACTGCCATGTTGGCTTGGCGATAACTATTAATTTCCAGTACCGCTGCCGTAGTCTCCTTTAGAGAGACTTAGAAATATTAATAACTCTATTTCTGAAAACCAGTGGATAGATTCCACTGAAATTAGATAAATAACCTTCGAGCAGATAGTCAGCAGCGCCGCCTGGCTAAGGCTTGGCTGCTCTGCATTGACAAGGGGCAACACCCTGAAACTAGTCTGCAGATGCCAAGCCAGCAGGGGGACACTGCTGACCTCCCCTGTTCGAGGGTTATAAAGGACACAGGTTTCGTGTGTCACATAGCTAGCTAGAGGCGATGGCTTCTTGGAGCTAATTCACGGCAGCTTTCGTCCTAATTTTGGGACTGCCATGTTGGCTTGGCGATAACTATTAATTTCCAGTACCGCTGCCGTAGTCTCCTTTAGAGAGACTTAGAAATATTAATAACTCTATTTCTGAAAACCAGTGGATAGATTCCACTGAAATTAGATAAATAACCTTCGAGCAGATAGTCAGCAGCGCCGCCTGGCTAAGGCTTGGCTGCTCTGCATTGACAAGGGGCAACACCCTGAAACTAGTCTGCAGATGCCAAGCCAGCAGGGGGACACTGCTGACCTCCCCTGTTCGAGGGTTATAAAGGACACAGGTTTCGTGTGTCACATAGCTAGCTAGAGGCGATGGCTTCTTGGAGCTAATTCACGGCAGCTTTCGTCCTAATTTTGGGACTGCCATGTTGGCTTGGCGATAACTATTAATTTCCAGTACCGCTGCCGTAGTCTCCTTTAGAGAGACTTAGAAATATTAATAACTCTATTTCTGAAAACCAGTGGATAGATTCCACTGAAATTAGATAAATAACCTTCGAGCAGATAGTCAGCAGCGCCGCCTGGCTAAGGCTTGGCTGCTCTGCATTGACAAGGGGCAACACCCTGAAACTAGTCTGCAGATGCCAAGCCAGCAGGGGGACACTGCTGACCTCCCCTGTTCGAGGGTTATAAAGGACACAGGTTTCGTGTGTCACATAGCTAGCTAGAGGCGATGGCTTCTTGGAGCTAATTCACGGCAGCTTTCGTCCTAATTTTGGGACTGCCATGTTGGCTTGGCGATAACTATTAATTTCCAGTACCGCTGCCGTAGTCTCCTTTAGAGAGACTTAGAAATATTAATAACTCTATTTCTGAAAACCAGTGGATAGATTCCACTGAAATTAGATAAATAACCTTCGAGCAGATAGTCAGCAGCGCCGCCTGGCTAAGGCTTGGCTGCTCTGCATTGACAAGGGGCAACACCCTGAAACTAGTCTGCAGATGCCAAGCCAGCAGGGGGACACTGCTGACCTCCCCTGTTCGAGGGTTATAAAGGACACAGGTTTCGTGTGTCACATAGCTAGCTAGAGGCGATGGCTTCTTGGAGCTAATTCACGGCAGCTTTCGTCCTAATTTTGGGACTGCCATGTTGGCTTGGCGATAACTATTAATTTCCAGTACCGCTGCCGTAGTCTCCTTTAGAGAGACTTAGAAATATTAATAACTCTATTTCTGAAAACCAGTGGATAGATTCCACTGAAATTAGATAAATAACCTTCGAGCAGATAGTCAGCAGCGCCGCCTGGCTAAGGCTTGGCTGCTCTGCATTGACAAGGGGCAACACCCTGAAACTAGTCTGCAGATGCCAAGCCAGCAGGGGGACACTGCTGACCTCCCCTGTTCGAGGGTTATAAAGGACACAGGTTTCGTGTGTCACATAGCTAGCTAGAGGCGATGGCTTCTTGGAGCTAATTCACGGCAGCTTTCGTCCTAATTTTGGGACTGCCATGTTGGCTTGGCGATAACTATTAATTTCCAGTACCGCTGCCGTAGTCTCCTTTAGAGAGACTTAGAAATATTAATAACTCTATTTCTGAAAACCAGTGGATAGATTCCACTGAAATTAGATAAATAACCTTCGAGCAGATAGTCAGCAGCGCCGCCTGGCTAAGGCTTGGCTGCTCTGCATTGACAAGGGGCAACACCCTGAAACTAGTCTGCAGATGCCAAGCCAGCAGGGGGACACTGCTGACCTCCCCTGTTCGAGGGTTATAAAGGACACAGGTTTCGTGTGTCACATAGCTAGCTAGAGGCGATGGCTTCTTGGAGCTAATTCACGGCAGCTTTCGTCCTAATTTTGGGACTGCCATGTTGGCTTGGCGATAACTATTAATTTCCAGTACCGCTGCCGTAGTCTCCTTTAGAGAGACTTAGAAATATTAATAACTCTATTTCTGAAAACCAGTGGATAGATTCCACTGAAATTAGATAAATAACCTTCGAGCAGATAGTCAGCAGCGCCGCCTGGCTAAGGCTTGGCTGCTCTGCATTGACAAGGGGCAACACCCTGAAACTAGTCTGCAGATGCCAAGCCAGCAGGGGGACACTGCTGACCTCCCCTGTTCGAGGGTTATAAAGGACACAGGTTTCGTGTGTCACATAGCTAGCTAGAGGCGATGGCTTCTTGGAGCTAATTCACGGCAGCTTTCGTCCTAATTTTGGGACTGCCATGTTGGCTTGGCGATAACTATTAATTTCCAGTACCGCTGCCGTAGTCTCCTTTAGAGAGACTTAGAAATATTAATAACTCTATTTCTGAAAACCAGTGGATAGATTCCACTGAAATTAGATAAATAACCTTCGAGCAGATAGTCAGCAGCGCCGCCTGGCTAAGGCTTGGCTGCTCTGCATTGACAAGGGGCAACACCCTGAAACTAGTCTGCAGATGCCAAGCCAGCAGGGGGACACTGCTGACCTCCCCTGTTCGAGGGTTATAAAGGACACAGGTTTCGTGTGTCACATAGCTAGCTAGAGGCGATGGCTTCTTGGAGCTAATTCACGGCAGCTTTCGTCCTAATTTTGGGACTGCCATGTTGGCTTGGCGATAACTATTAATTTCCAGTACCGCTGCCGTAGTCTCCTTTAGAGAGACTTAGAAATATTAATAACTCTATATATATATATATATATATATATATATATATATATATATATATATATATATTTTTTTTTTTTAAATTTTTTTTTTAAAGTTTCAGCTTAGAGCTGCGGCCATGCTGATGCACCACCGTGTTGCTACACTGTTATTACAGGGAGCCTCTTACAATATGTGGTACTTGGTGAAGAATGGAGTTTGATTTAGCAACCCTCATTTGCACCTCCTGCCGCGAGGTAGGTTCATCTGGGACTCTCGATAGGAAGAGGTCCAACTTTGATTTTAAAACTCCTACATCTACTTTGTGCAGATTCCTCAGGCTCTTTGGAAGAATATTAAAAAGCTGTGGGCCCCTGAATCCCAAGCTGTTGCAGTAACTGGTCCTGAAGCGTGATGGCATTGCTGGGATCTTTGGCACTATGCAGTGTCGTCCCGTTCTGGCATTGGTGTAGCTTTCAATGCCAAAATTTGGCACAATTCCTTCCAGGATCTTCCAGATGTATATTACTGCATACCTCTCCCGCCTTCTCTCCAGGGAGTAGAGTCTTATATATATATAAATATATATGCCCTGATAGCAAAATTCTTCAGGTGTAGAAAATCCTGGTTTCATGACGGTAAAACCGTTGTGTGATATAGTCCAAATAGTAAGACAAAGAAATGCTTGAAATGCTTTAACACGTCTTTAATGATCAGTTACAATTGTTTCTGTCCAACTCTGCCAGTTAACGCAAAAGTTCGAAGTGAAAGTTTACGTAATATTTGAAGTTTTAGACATTAACGGGGCACTTCATTGGACTTACATCAAAGGTGTGCTCTCACATTGTGCATCTTCCAGACTCTTTGCTTATAATCATTAAAGATGTGTTAAAGTATTTCTTCGTCTTATTATTTGGAGAGTGTGTGTGTGTGTGTGTGTGTGTGTGTGTGTGTGTGTGTGTGTAGGAAAGCTTGTCAAAGCATAAAGAAATGTATTTTGTTGAATTCATTCTTTTTGATAAAGCACATTGATACTCAACCGTTTGAGTTTTTTATTGTAAGTGACCTGTTCGTATTACTACGAACTGGTAAACAGAAGATTCTCAGTGAGAGCGCGCACGCGTATGTTATACATACACACACACATGCACATACAAGCATACACATACAGGCACATATATACAGGCACACACATACAGGCACACATATACAGGCATACACACACACACACATATACACATATACACACACATATATGTGTGCGTGCACACATGCTCTCTCGCTCTCTCTCTCTCTCTCTCTCTCTCTCTCTCAAACTCACTTGCACATATACTATGCTGGTAATGATAATGTTTAGACCGACAACCCAGCCACTATATCGCGCTTTGCGAATATTAAAACAATCACCCAGTTGGACGCATCTTGAAGCATAAATGAGACGTTCCCTTCTTTTACTGCAGTGTAAACAAATAATATATAAACAAAGACCGCCATATAACCCTCAAATTATGTAAAAAACAAACGACAAAGAAATCTAATAACCCTAACTTTCAAGGGAAAAAATAGTAGATCTAAGCAAATTCAGCCTGCACTGAAGCAGAAAATGACTGCATAATTGATGGATATATGAAATTGTGTGCATTGTCTTTGTTATATTTTTCTATAGTTCTATTACTTTAAAAGCACAGCCTTTTCTTTCGTTATTGACGCTATGGTGTGTAAAAGAATGTATATGTATGTATGCATGCATGCGAACATCTTTCTTTTTGTCTGTCTGTCTGTCTCTGTCTCTCTCTCTCATCCCTGTGTAACGTATATAAGTGCGTATTCACTAAAACATATATAAATGGAATGTATGTATATAAATATGTGTAAATGAACATAAATCAAAAATATTCTCGTAAACAACGTTGCATTCTTTATTACAATTAGATCTTCATTTAAACAGCTAGTATATCTAACAGAAAATGACATAACCGTCGTTTTGGTCTGGTATCCTTTGTAAAAACATAGTATGGATTTTATTGTATAATCACTGAGGCACTCACGTGCGCGTGCATACACCCACACGTTCACACACCTACACGTTTACACACACACACACACACACACACACACACACACACACACTCCTGTACTGAATCATTAAATCCTTACGCATACAAAGCTCCAACGGCTTCAAATTTTGGTATAAGGCCCGCAATTTCGGGGATGGGGCCAAGTCGATTACATCAAACCTAATGCTTAACTGGTATTTATTTCATTGACCCTGAAAAGATGAAAGGGTAAGTCGACTTCGGCGAACTCAGAACGTAAGGACCAACGAAATACCATTAAGCATTTTTCCCGGCATGCTAAAGATTCTGCCGCTTTAGCATATATAAATATTGATCCCTTGTTTTCTGTCCATGGTATGATTATAGAAAAGGACTACCGTTTATAGCTGACCTGTGCATTTAATTGATTTTAATTTAAACGCGCAGGAATCTGAAATCTACTGATATATTCTATACTACATTTTAATAACAAAACTAACGTGGCTAAAGCGATAGTAATTTATAGACTTACATATGTATGTGAATGTGTTTTTACGTATCTCCGTTCGTACGTATATTCACACGCATACACATAAGTCATTCCGTATTTTTAATGAAAGAAATGATGTCATCCTTTCATAGCACATGTGGTCACTAGAAACGGACCTAAGTTAGCTATCTTTCTCGCTCTTTTCCCTTTTATTTAGTTGACATTGATCTGCTGTTCTGTTTTACGGTTTTGTTTATGTTTATTTTGCATACTAATACAAAGGTGTAGTACAACCTTATCTTAGTATTTATTATTGAAGATATGAGATTAGCTCATTAAAGCATATGTGTAAAAATTGCATATAAATATTGAATGATTTCTACATTTCTCACATTCGAAGCATGATACCAACCTGTCCCCCATCCAATTCAACACTACAGGCCATTCCATCGCACACTTATGACTGAGCGACATCCTCGCACACCAGGAATTCACATTTCCAAGGAAACAGGAGGAACATTTCATGTACATGCACACACACACACGCGCACACACACACACAGACACACATACACACACACACACACACACACACACACACACATGCACGCACATACGCATGTATGTATGTATGTATGTATGTATAGTAAAATCGATAAGAGCACAGTGAGGAAGCCGCGGGGAGTGGAAGATCCAGCTTTTCGAACCGAGTCCTTCTTCAGGGAAAAGTTGATAGGAGAGAGTTTTACATCCTATAAGTTAGAAACACTGGCTGAAACTGATAAGGAACGAAGGACCACGGGAACTACATACGAGTGTAGGAAGCGGTAGGAGAGAGAAACATGATGACAGAAGTACAAGTTCATCTTTCAGACAACATTAAGTCTCTGTGTTTTTGTTTTTTTCAACATGGCAGGTGTAATTTGAATGTGACATCTGCTATGGCTCGAAAATCCTTCGCTGGCTTATTGGTGGTGATTTTGTTAGTAGTGGTGTTGATACCGCTGATAATTTGATAATTGTAGCCGTGATTTTGGTTGTCACAGAGGAGCTGATATTGGCTCAAGGTCAGCAATTTATAGGGATTACATCAACCCCTGTGCTCAACTGGTACTTATTTTAGTGACCTCGAAAGGATGAAAAGCAAAGTTGACCTCGGCAAAATTCGCCCTCTGAAAGTGAAGACGGACAAAACACCGCTAAGCATTTCGCCCAGCGTGCTAACGATACATTAGTGATAATAGTAATAAGTCCAGAAATTTCGGGAAGAGGCTAAGTCAACTGGTATTTATTTTATCAATTCCGAAAGGATGAAAGGCAAAGTTGACCTTGGCAGAATTTGAACCCCAGAATGTAAGGATGGGCGAAAAGCCACCAAACACCTGTCTGGCCCGGCGTGCTAACGATTTTGCCAGCTCGCTACCTTGTGAAAGTAGTTATTTTAATAGCGTTTACGGTGCTGTTGATGTTAGTGTTGTCTACAGAAGTGATTGTGGTAGAAGAAACGTTTTTTTTTTTGTTGAAACCGTTTCATGTTGTTAATAGTGTTTGCTGTCTGCAGTAATGGTATTGATAGTGTTAGCGGTGTTATTGTTTGAGGGATTGTTTCCTCTTGTTTGTAGTGATCTAGTCGGTGCTAATGGTGGTGGAGGTGAGATGAGAGTGTTAGAGGCCCCCTTCGGCCTGGTGTAGAAGTGATCTTGATATTAGTTATGGTTAAGACGGCGAGTTGGCAGACGGCTAGCACGCCTACTCGCATTTCACCCGTCTTTACCTTCTAGATTCAAATACTACCGAGGTCGCTTTTGTCTTTCATCCTTTTGGTGTCGATAACATAAGTACCAGTTGAGTACTGGGTCAATATAATCGACTTACCGCACCTCCAGCTTGCTGGCCTTGTGCCAAAACTAGTTACTAGCGGGACCCGTGAATATTTCTTGGAGTTAATGGAAAACTTCTTGGGTTATTTCTGAAAACTTTATCCAAAAATCCTGAAAGCGTAACCTGTGTTGTGTCTGTAGGGAAAGACAGTCGCTGATCTGTTAATCATTAAAAAGTGAAGGAAATTGGAATACGATGATTACTTAATTCACTTTATATATACACTTTATATACTTTATGCACAATTTTATAAACTATACAACACTCTCCCTTTTTCTTTCTCATTCTTTGCTTTATCCTCTTTCTCTCTCTCCATTTTCTTTCACTCTCTGCCTTTACATTACAAACAAGCATTACAAACAAGCTAAGAAACGAAGAAAAAATAACTTAGTTAAAAATAAATTACACATTTCACTCATCGCTACCTCTCCCTCCCCTCTATCACCACCCTCCACTCTCCCCACCCCATCTTCCCCCTCCCTAGTCTCCTCCCTAGTCTCCTCCCTTCTCCTCTCCACTCCCCACCCAACTTCCCCATTCCTCCCCTCCCCTTCAACTAATCACGTGGAATCATTACGGACGGACTAAGGAACGGAGTGACAAGCAGAATTATTATAAGATGGTTATGTTGGTTGTAGTAGTGCTGGTTAGTGCGGCTGTGTTGATTGTGGGTATTGTGGTGGTGGTGTTGGAGTTAATAGTCTCCGGTTGTAGAAGTTATGGTGATGGTTATGTGCACCAGTGTGATGGTAGTGGTGGTGATGATTGTGAGTTTTGTCGTTGTTGTTCTGGTACTGATGGTGTAAGCAGTGATGTTACCTATTGCTGTTTTGTTATTTGTGTAGGCAGTGGTAGTGATGGTTGTATAGGTTGTAGAATTGTATGAAGTGAATAGACCTTTTTGATGACTTACAACATGAAATAAATTGCTTAATACATTTACATCAGTTATACCCAAGATTCTTTACAAGACATTGAAACATCTTGTGATCGCTACAATGACAGTGGAGATATTTATAGTATTCCCAGTATTTTCTCGATTTTAACCTAATATTCTTTCATCGTGTACATGACATCTAATTTTATCCCGGCTATTTTTTTCGCTCAGATATTTATTAGCTTCACTACTAGTTAAATGATTAAGGAATAAAATGTTAGTGTCACAAAATGATGAGCTGATATTTGTTCTGACTATCTATACTCTGTGTTCAAATTTCACTGAAGTTGACTTTGCTTTTCATCCCTTCGCTTTCCATAAATAAAGTACTGGATCCATTTACTAACCTCCCTCTCCTCTCTCTCAGAATCAACAACGTTGACGGGCCCAAGACAGAAAGTTCACATCAGGGCGCCACTACCACTTTGTGGACTCAATAAGTAAAGAAAGACTTCAAAATAAGACTTCCCTATATTTCAGACTTTATATGATTTTTAAATCCTACCCCGTTTCGAGAATTTTAACTATTACAATAACTTATAAGTGGTGGACCACAATAATTAGAAAATCACGTTTGCATTCATTTCACTCAAATAGAAAACATTAGAATGTAGCTAAAGTCAATTACATAGAAAAGAGAGAAAATGAAAATCTTTCTACCAGTTTGTTTCTAGGATTTTAATGTTTGATCAACATTTTTGTTTGAATTTTTTTAAATTTTTAATCCATTCAATTCATTAAAGAACAGTTCCTATTTGCAACTTGTTCTCCGTCAGGAATTCCCATCACAGTTACAATTAATTAATTAATTACTAACTGATTACTGTTAAATTCTTCTTTTTTCTTTTCGTCTTATAATTAGTATTTTCTGTTGTTACACAGCTTTTATTTTGGTATTTGATACTGCATAATTATCATTATCATCATCATCGTCGTCGTCGTCGTCGTCATCGTTGTTACAGTATAAAATTAGTATTATTATTGTTGTTGTTGGTATGGTGGTGGTGTTAGCAACACGTTGATTCAAATCGCTTATAAGTTTTGTATTATCTTAATTGCCTTTTCAAAAATACATGTTCAAAACTTCTGCAGACCTTTTGCCATTTTCTCCATATGTTTCATATATTCTACTATTATTGGTGCTATCTAACTCATGGTTAGTGTTTCTGGGATTCGTGTGTAGGGACTGTTGTTAAAAGCCTTCCGGTAATCACTCCATGCCATTGCTTTGAGCCATCTTATTCCGTCGGCAGACTTCAGTTATGGCTTTGTCGATCAATAACTGATCCTTATAACCATATGAACTTTTGCAACATCCCTTCTGCTCTTCTAGAAACAGGTTATCTTCTAGACGTCTATTCACTCTCTGCGATGTTATAGCTGTTAAGACTTTGTAATTTGTAGGGAGACATGATATGGGATTGTAATTCTCTGAGTTTGTGGTAGATTCGGAGATTAAGGCGATTTTCCTTTCTGTGAGCCATTCGCACGTTGTCTCTACTTTCGTCAGCATCTCATAAAATTTTTCTGCCGGCAACATATGTGTTCCTGCTTAACATTTTAACCAGAAGTCGGGTATCTTACCATATAACAATAAATAAATCAATATTTTGTATTCTTATATTTTCCCTGCTATTCTAATACCCACCACCTTTTAATGTTTTTTCCAATCCTTGATGTTATCGACCCAGTTCGTTTTCGGTCTTCCTCTCGAGCATTTACCATTCATCTTTCCTTGAAGAAATAGTCTTTATATACCTTGTGCTTTTACTATGTGACCAAAGTATTTTAGCTTTCTAATTAAGAGTAACGATCTTCTTGTATTTGCTAGTTGTAATACTTCATTAGTTTTATGTTCTGTTCAAGATAGTCTTAACATTCTTCTAGATGTCCACAGTTCAAAAACTTTTTCGTTTGTCGGATAGTTTCCTTCAATGCCCATATTTCTGCACCATATCATAAACGTTACACATTACATTGACACACCCTTTATGTTGTTTCTATATGTATACTCCTTGCTGTTGCAGCTTTTGACAGGCTTTTAAATATTTTCCTTGCGATTTCTATTTTTCGTCTAATTTCATCTTCACACCATTTTCTGATTGCATAAAACCAAGGTATACCATGTCTGATATTTGTCCTATTGTTGTTCCATTTATGGCTACACTGATGTTAGATGTTTATTTCTTGCTGACTGACACAGATTTCGTTTTTTTTGTTTGTTTGTTTTGTTTTGTTTTAGAGTTTATTTCCATTCCATATAATTTTCCCTTTCTCATTGACTGCATTGGTCTATTGATGTAGCTCATTTGCACTTGATAATGCAGCATTATCTTTATTTCAGTTGTTGAGATTAAATCCGCCAAATATAATTCTCGTCATTGCTGCAACTTTCCAGAATAAATTTGGAAGATAAAACACATTCTAGTCTCACTCCTTTCTTTATTTTCAACTCTAATGTAGTTCCATGCACTGTTCTTACTTCTGCTGTTTGCTCCTAATACATTTAAGCTATAATCTGTACGTTTTTGCTATTGATTCCAATTTTAGCTGGCTATTCTATAATTTTTTTAGTGTTTCAACCTATCACAGGCCTTTGTATAGTTTATGAATCATATGTAGATTTGATGCACATCTAGGTATCTTTCGCAGATGGCTCTAAGGCTGAATATTCCCACTCTAGTTACCAGACTAGGTCTAAACCTACTTTGTAATCTACATAGGGTAATGCACAATGTTCTTTGGTATTTGAAATTTACAGTATAACTTATATTTCAACACACATATACACACACACGTTTCCTCGGTTCCCGCGGTACATGTTTTGCACATGTATTATGTCTTCCATTCAGTATAGAGATATTACAAATCACACACACACACACACACACACACACACACACACACACACACACACACACACACACACACACACACACACACAGACACACACACACACACACACACACATATAATATATATATATATATATATATATATATATATATATATATATATATATATATATAGTGAGAGAGAGGAGTGATAAATGGATAGATATGCTTACTACGTTATGGCACAAACAATTGAGTGAACAAAGAAACTGAGAAGTGAAGCCTGTGCCTGATGTAAATATATTTACCTATATCTATACTCTATACAAACTGGTGTGATGTATGGATGTACCTTTCTTACCTTCCTTTGTTTTTCATTTGTTTCAATTTTTCACCATCTATTTAGCATTCTGTTTTCACCAAACTCATTTATTTGTGACGCTGATTGGCCCATGTTCTAATTTTTCACAACTTGTTCCGTTTCTCAAATTCTAAAATCACTTTTGCTTGAAATTTTTTGACTTCAAATATTGCGAGTACTATACTGTATCAATTACAGTAAGATTCTTTTTACTTGTATATTTCATTTTATTTTACTAATTTTTAATGCTTATACTGTTTTTCGTCTACGTTCAACCGTATTATCCAACAGATTCCATTAATTCTGAATTATTTGGTTAACTTGATGATTAACCAAATAATTATCTCTTATAGTTTTAGTTAAACTATACACAAAACAATTTACGGTGACTCAGATTGTGTTAACGAAAGGTTTATTCAGTTAAATGCATAAGGCGACAGCCGCTAGTCAACTCCTGCTAGAATAGAAAGTCCGCTTAACCGGAAGTCGACTTCGCCGCAGACCAGCTCCCTAGCCAGCCCGCAGCGAAGTTCCTGTCTACAGTTTGTCTGTTATAAATCCTTGGGCATTTTCCTACATATACCCCTGCCCCAGAACTGTTGGCTGTCATTGGAACCGGGAAGACGTTTTAACTGCCCTGCCCGTACGTGTGGCTACTCGGCTTTTGGTGACTGTTTCTTGTCAACGGTTGATGTAATTTCGTTGCGTGTCACGTCGAACGAATACGAAGTTAGCCGTGCGGAGGTCGTTTTGTACGGATGATCTGAGTGTACCGTGTGTTGACATGGGAATAGGGCGCAACTGGCCCACACAGTCTCTCAGTTTCGCGAGATACCTTTTGACATCCGGGTCTGACGTCGTGTTCGGAAGGAACTTTCCTGGCACTGTAAGAGGAACACCATACACCACAGCCCGAAAGGAGTGATCACAGCGGTTTTCGACACATCGACATCTTGTACTGGCATTTAGTGGTAACTTCGCATAAGGTCGACCTTCGGGGAAACCGAGCACTTGGCTAGCTGGGCTGAGAAGTCCTGTATGTGCGCAATGGGGTAGCGGTCGGGTGCGGTATCTGTGTTGAGATGGCGGTAATCTCTGCAAGGGCTAAAACCTCTGTTGGGTTTCAGTGCTACATTCAGGGGTGATGACCAGGGACTGCTTGATCGGCGAACTATGCCCAACGCCTCCATATTGTCAAATTCGGCCTTTGCAGTAGCAAGTTTGTCTGGTGATAGACGATGTGTGCGGCTGTGCACTGGGAGACCGGTGGTGGGAATGTGGTGTGTCACTCCGTGGCGAGCTGTAGGTTTGGAGAATGTCGGAGTAGTGAGATTGGGGCGTTCGCAAGGAGATTCGAGAATTCATTCTCGGTCTGAGAGACAGTTGCTGAGCGGGAGGTGGGGCGGAATGTGCAGATGTTGCCAGAGATGCTGTTGATGAGTCGTCTCCCCTGCAAATCAGCCAGTAGTGAGTGTGCTTGAAGAAAGTCCGCCCTCATAATGGGCTGATGGACATCGGCGAAGGTGAATGCCCACGTGTATTTTTGTGAGCCGATGTTGAGTGAAAGGATGCGGCGACCGTACGCCTCGATTGTGGAGCGCTGGGATCTGCTGACTTCTGCTCTTGTGTCGATTAGGAACCTACGCCCGGAGCTCCGATCGTGGACATAGAGGAGCAATTAATCGTGGCCAGTTCTAGGCCGATGGTCAAGGGGCTCTGAAGCTACATGGTTGTTTGCACTTCGTAGCCTTTTTCCCGAACTTTATGTGGTAGAAACACAAGTTGTCTTATTTAACTCTACCATGTCTCAGGGACAATCCTATGGCATTGACCATAACACCACTATATAAAAAATGTTTGTATGGCTGCTTTCGCTAACTGCCGCAGGTCCTTGATCCCGGTCTGAGTTATGAGGGCCTGGACCTGGTGTGGTAACTTGAGGAAGAATATTTCCCTAAACAAAAAGGAAGATGACTCACCGATGGGAACTAATGCCAACATATTGTCCATTAACTCCTCCTCCGGTATCTTGGCTGCCGCTTCCCGTTCGCTCCGCTGGAATGTGTTCACCAGCCTGTCTTTTAACGTGGTGTATTTGTGCGTTACTGGGGGCTGGGTTAAAGTGTCCAGCACCCTCGCTGCCGTATCTTCATAGCAGTGCTGGTACTCCGTACGAATATTTCGTCAGGTCCGAAGTTAATTTGTGTTCGTTGAATTGCGCTTCCACCCGCATGAACCATACATAGTTCAGTCTTCTTTGGCCAGAATTGTGGTAGCTTCAGTCCTGTCTGTGATCGATTTGCCATGTTTCTTTTATTTTCTGTATACTTCGATGTGCAAAGCGAAAGCTGTTGTTCTTCTGTGGGGTCACCAGTTCAGTTAAGCTATACACAACAAAATTAACAGAAGCCCAAATTGTGTTAACGAAAGATTTATTCAGTTAAATACATGAGGGCAACAGCCGCTAGTCAACTCCTGCTAGAATAGAAAGCCCGCTTAACCGGAAGTCGACTTCGCCATTGTCTGTCATAAATCCTTGGGCAGTGTCTTACTCTCTGCAACATTTATAAAGATTTATAAACTATTGCATTGTTCCAAAAGTATACTTCTGACTGATGATACTCAGAGTGACATTCTGTGAAGTTTTTGATCTGCAATAAAACTGCAGAAAACACATACATACACACACTGATAGATAGATAGATAGATAGATAGATAGATAGATAGATAGATAGATAGATAGATAGATAGATAGATGGATGGATGGACTGGTATTGCTCTGTGGAAAAGCTTTCTTCTCAAATACGATGTTCCAGGTTAGATCCTACTGCACCGCATTTTGGATGAGCGCTTTTACTGTAGTATTTATTGAACATGCCTGTGTCCTTTTGTGACCCGTAACCTAGCAACATGAAATCTATAAAATACCAAACGAAAATAAGTAATGAGGTGAATATGATTGAATATGATAAAGTTTACCCGATATGCCCACAGTTCATTGACTAAAGACAGTAAAAGAATTTATGTAGGTCGTTTCATGAGAAGCATGCCTAATTATTTTCCTATACATTCCGTCATATATTTATTTCTCCCAGATTTAACGAGGTCAGTAGGACAAAAATCCAGACTCACACAATTACGCTCATAGTTATACTGTGTGAAATCTACACACATATGCACTCCCTTACTTTTTCTGTCTCAAACACACCCATAAGAGTAAATCATTCATTCAAATGCACATCAATGACAGTTGTATAACACGCGCGCACGCTCATATACACTTATATATATATACATACACACACACACATACTGCCGCTGTTTAATTTACGCCACCTTCTCCCTTTCTACCTCATACACACAGATACACAGACACACGCAAACACACACGCGTACACATACACACACACACACACACCAACGCACACACAAGTTAAAATAGTTTTTTCATTCATTTCATTTTTTCACACTACGTATAGGTATCAGAACGTGTACAAATTCACATACACTAACACTATACACCTACGTACCTTCAATATATAAACTAACCTCACGGTTTTAGGCACATGATCACCCACACGCGCGCGTACGTTTACAGATATGCGAATATGCACACATGTGTAGATTGTACGAGACAATAAGATTGTTTGTAGCTAAATCTATCAATAATTATAGCCGAGGAGGCATAAAACCCTAATAATTTTCGATTGCTAGTATATGGGTAGATTTGTGAAATAAGTTCAGTCCCCATTTATGGAGATATATCAGGTATTTGAGGATAGAAAACACCTCAGCACCTTGATTATGTACACATGTTTATTATAGAATGCATACAAATCTCTCTTACACTTTCTTCCTCTCTGCATTCTCTTATTCTCTCTCTCCCCATCTCTCACTATATTTATCTACACACACATACACATATATATATACGTATATACATATATATGTAAGTATATATATATATATATATCTATATATATATATATATATATATATATATATATATCTATATATATATATATATATATATATATATATATATAGACATATACATATACATATATATATGTGTGTGTGTGTGTGTGTGTGTGTGTGTGTGTGTGTGTGTGTGTGTGTGTGTGTGTGTGTGTGTAGTGGCTTCATGCAGGCATGGCGTGGATTCGATCCTCGATCGCCAAATTTCACTTAACATTTCAACAGCATTTTTCACACGGTAAAACAATAGTTTTTTTGTGAGTGACAGCAGTTACATTTGCCATATGCCTTCGCTAAGCAGAATAATGTCTTTGCCACTTGACCCTTCTAACCTCTTCCAGGCCACCAAAAGTTAGAATAGAGATAACAGACCTCCAACGAAATCTATTGTTCTCAACAATATGTCTATCCTTCTGGCTGGTTTTGGATAGTTATAAAAACAAGAACTCCGTAAGTCAAAGTCAGTTGGTGAGAATCGGTGGTAGATTCTCATGGAGTAGGGGAAACGGCACAGAGCATAGGAGAGCGGGCAAATGAACGTAGGAGGGAACTTAAGGAAGAGAAGAGCTCATCAGTTCTGTACCAGCACGCCAAGCAGGAACACGGGGGCTCACTCAACAACATAGAAGTTAAAATCTTGTCTACACATAGAACAGACGCAACGCTTAGACAAATTACAGAAGCTAGACACATAATAGAAGATAAACCTAACCTGAATAGGAAACTGGAATGGAACATTAGCACACAACCCTAACACACCACCACATATGACAGAATAAGATGCCCATAAACTGATAACAATATGAACAAAATATAATACAATACACAGATAAACAAATGGAATTAAATAACTATATACGTTAACAAAATTAAATTAGATTAAATACAAAAAAGAAAGAATAAAAAATATAATAAGTAGGTATAAACACATGAACAAATAAAACGAACGTGTATAAACAGGGGATACAGATAATACAGGCACTCCCCATACACAGACACGCACATACTAAACATAAACACACGTAGTGAGATACGCATGCGCAAATAAAGACACATACGATAGGAATACAAAATGGCTGATCGTTAGTAAGGAAAGACGCACAAATAAGAAAGAAGAAAGCAAAGGACCACTGATGAGGTCACAGAAGTGTGACGAAAGAACTCTGGCCGAAATACAATTAATGTAAAATAAAGCTGAAGCAAATTAACACCAAATATATAGTGCGCGTGTTTTTATTGGCTAAACTGGCAACATGACCATCCCCAAATACAACAATATATATATATATCCAAAGTTTTAAATTTTTACATTTAAGAAAGAGATTTGACGCCGATATCCATATCAATGTTTTTAATCCGATGTTAACATTTCTGTATAAAAAATTATCTTAGACCGGTTAACGCTGGAAATACGGTATGGATTTTAAATTTTGAATTTTTGATTTTTGTTCGATTAATTCATTTTTTTTTTTTTTTTCTAAAGAAAGTTATTCCTGATGAAATACTTAGTGGTCAAATATAGCTGTATACAGAAATGTTAACATCGGATTAAAAACATTGATATGGATATCGGCGTCAAATCTTTTTCTTAAAAGTAAAAATTTAAAACTTTGGATATATAAACAAGGAGAACGATCCCTAAGGAGTCTAATTTAGATTTTTTGAGGTGAAATCTCCTGCTGTATTGGTAACGATTACAGAGTTTACTTTGAAAAATTATATATATATATATATATATATATATATATAGTTCAAAAACACAATAACAAAAAAACAAAAAAACAACAAAGTGAGGACGTGATATGGATAGTATTATTGGACGCTCAGGAAAGGAAAGAGAGAGTGTATGACGTTTCGGGCGTAGCCCTTCGTCGGAAAGATGGAAAGTTCGGAGAATGGAAGAACGGAGAAAGAGGAAAATGGTACCGATGCCCACGAGGTTACATGATGAAAAGACCGGAAGAGGAGGTGGTGGGGGAAAAGTTCTTTCTAAGATAGGAGAGTGAAAAAGGGAGATGAATATCGGTGCGCGTGCGAAAGTCTGCGAGTGTGTGTGTGATAACAGAACGTGTGTGTGCGTATGTATGTGTGTGTGTGTGTGTGTGTGCATGGTTTGGTGGTTTATCTGTTAGTGTGTTTGTGTGTGTGTGTGTGTGTGTATGACGTAGTGGAAGAAATTAGTAGCAGGACTGGTTAGTGGACGCTGTAGACAGTGTAGGTAGAAGGTCAACAGGTGGTTGTTTGGGTGTGTGTGTGTTCGTGTTTGTGTGGGGTTGTCGGTGTTAGGTACGTGTACGTGTGTGTGTGTATTTTGTATGTGCGCGTGTGTGTATGTGTATGTTTTCTGTGCGTGCGTGTGTGTTTGTGTGTATGTGTATGTTGTGTGTATGTGCGTTGCTGTGTACGTGTGTGTGCGTGCGTTTGCTATTGTATATGCGTGTGTTGTTTATGCCCATGTGTGTATGATTGTATGCGTGTCTGTGTGAGTGTGTAGTGTTGGTGAGAAGTGTGTGTGTATGTGGGTGTGTACGTGTGTGTGTATATGTGTGGATGTGCGTGTGTGTGTGGGATTGTGAGTGTTAGGTACGGGTGTGTGTGTGTTTATGTATGTCTGTATGTGTTTCCGTGTGCGCGTGTGTGTATATTTTTTGTGCGTGCGTGTATGTGTATATTGTGTATGTTTTCGTGCGTGCGTATGTGTTATGTATATGAGTGAGTATTGTGTATGTGAGAGGTGTGTGTGCATGTGTGTATATGTGTATGTGTGCCTGTGTGTATATGTGTATGTGTGTCGTGTATGTGTGTATGTGTGTGTGTGTGTGGTTTTATGTATGTGAGGGGTGTGTATGTGTATGTTTATGTGTGTGCGTGCTTATGTGTGCCAGGTATGTGTGTTATTTTGTGTGTGCACTCCTGTGTGTCTGTGTGTGCATGTGCATGCGGCTGTGTATGTAGGCGTGCGCATATATATGGGTGTGTGTGTGTATATATGTGCGTTCGGCTATGTGTGTGTGAGGGCGCGTATGTATGTTTGTCATGTATGTGGGCGGTATATGTATGTGGGCGGTATATATGTAAGGTGTGTGGGTATTTGTGCGTGTAGGTAGTGGTGAGATAAAAAGTAGAAAAAAGTAAGTCTAATAACAAGAGAATAATGGATATAATGTAAGGGGGACGAGGGGGGGGGGTTAAAAAAAAAAAAATTATGTAAAGTGTTGCAGGGACGTAAAGGGGAGAGTCATAAGGAAGAGAAGGCTGTGTTGAGTCCGAAGGGGAAAGAAGAATTAAGGTTGAAAATGTAGCGTTGCTCCAAGTGGAGTCGCGAGGGAGTGGACCCATGGTGCAGGGCGAGGCCAAAAACGGAGATGTTAGAGGGAGAGTGGTTGGGCAGTTGGAAGTGACGGCCGACGGGGGAGTCCGAACCTAGCCGAACGTCCCTTAGGTGTTCGGTGAAACGGTCGGCCAGCCGGCGGCCCGTCTGCCCCACGTAGTGTTGGTTGCATAGGGTACATTTGATGCAGTAAATAAGGTTGGAGGAGGTGCAGGTGAAACTGTGTGGAATGTGAAGTGTTTGTAGGTTCGATCCGGTGACAGAGGTAGTGTTGGTGATGAAGGGGCAGGTGTGACAGCGGGATCTGGAGCACGGGAAGGAGCCGGGTGGGGGTGGGGAGGAAGAGGAGAAGGTACTGCGGACCAGTAGATCGCGTAGGTTGCGGGCGCGTTTGAAAGCGGATAGGGGTGGGTTGGGGAAAATGGGGTGGGTAGTGGGATCGAGCTGGAGGCGACGGAAGGCCCGTAGGATCCTCCGACGAAGGGGTAGGGTGGCAGGGTGGAAACGGAGTGGGAAGGGGGTACGGTTAGGGGATTGGTGTGGGGGAGGAGAGAGGGCGGTGGTGCGGTCGATTCGACGAGCGCGGGCGAGGGCGGATTGGACAAGGTGGGAGGGGTATCCTCGATGCATGAACAGACGAGCAAGATACTCGGACTGGGTCTCGAAATCCTGGTCCAGGCTGCACAAACGTCGGAGGCGGAGGAACTGGGAGTAGGGGATAGCTCGTTTGGTGTGGAATGGATGGGAGGAGGAGAAGTTGAGGTAGAGGTGGGAGTCAGTGGGTTTGAAGAAGGCGGAGGTAGTGAGAGAGTTGGAGGGGGGGTTGATGGAAAGAGAGATGTCGAGGAAGTTGACAGAGGTGTCAGAGATGGTGGAAGTAAAGTCAAGAGCGGGGTGGAAGTTGGAGAGGAAGGAGATGAAAAGGCAGAGCTGTTCGCGGGAGAGGGAGGTGGCTCCTATACAGTCATCTATGTAGCGACCGTATAGTTCCGGGGTCGGACCGGAGAATTGGGAGAATACTTGGGCCTCAATGTAACCAACAAAGAGGTTGGCGTAATTGGGCCCCATTCTCGTCCCCATCGCGACCCCAGATTCCTGTTGGTAGGTATCTCCGGCGAACGTGAAGCAGTTGAGGGTGAGGACGAGTTCTGCCAGACGAAGCAGGGTAGGGGTGCTAGGTGTGGGGTCAGGGCGGCGGTCAAGGAAGTATTGGAGGGCTGAGAGACCATCGTTGTGTGGAATCACCGTGTATAGGGATTTGATGTCCAGGGTGAAGAGGAGGTGTGAGGGGCCGGGAGGGAAGGAAAAGGAATTGAAGAGGCGAAGGGCGTGGTTGGTGTCGTGTATGTGGGATGGGAGGGCAGCAACTAACGGGGATAGGATATGGTCGAGGTATTTTCAAATGAGTTCGGTGGGGCAATTGCAAGCAGAGACAATGGGGCGGCCAGGGTTGTTAGGTTTGTGGATCTTGGGAAGGAAGTAGATGGAGGAGGTGCGAGGTGTGCGGACGATGAGGTTGGTGGCGGTAGCGGGGAGAGCAGAGGAGGAGATGAGGTCATGGATTGTGGAGGACACAAGCCGTTGGTAGGAGGGGGTGGGGTCGGAGGGGAGGAGGCGGTAGAAGAGGGGATTGTGAAGCTGGCTGAGCGCTTCCCTCCTGTAAAGGTCCGTGCGCCACACCACCACTGCTCCATACGTATGTATGTATGTGTATATACACATATATTAATGTGTGTACGTGTGTGTATGTATATATGAAGTTGTAACTGGGAACTAAATACCTGGGTTAACCAGTCACAGCAAGTCATAGACCAGATGGCAACCAAGAAGAGATTGACTACTGGAGAGTCACTTGACAGCAACCGGAACAAGTTGGGCCAGCCACCTGCGATTTTCAAACCCAATCTTTGCTACAAATGACTCCATGTCTTGGATACCCACAAATGGGGAGAGAATGATAAAAAGACGATGAATACAATATGCATAAGCGACAATGAGCCTTAACCCTTTAGCATTCAATTTACTGTCAAATGTATGTATTTTTATTCTCATTGGTTTGAACTAATCAAGCAATATCTTGTAACTTTGAGATTTCGATGATGTGATTGTTTATTTTTAAACTGACGCTATAGGGTAGGTGGGAGAGGCCAGATCTGGCTGATTTGAACATAAAACACGTAGAAAATTTGAGCCGGATATGGCCTTGTAAAATGTTAGAGGGTTAAAATCTATCAGACCAAAAGGAAGTGTCCGGACAAGGAGAAACAGTTGCAACACACAGGTATGACGCAGTAAGACCATGCCGAGTTACTCCATGAGAATCTACCACCGCCTCCATACAGAGTAGTTCTTCAGATCAAATGATGTACAAGACTGAGTGACAGCAGTTTGAAGAGTATGCAGGATCTTTCAGACGACAGTAGATATGGCGTTATTATTGCAGATGAGAGTTACTTCTAGATCCACAACTTCAAACGACACACCTAGTCAAGTGAGCAGAGGTGGAGAGTTAAGAACCCTAGTCAAAGACTTATGTGCAGTAACCACTAATAAGAACCTTCATTGATAACCTGAATGTAAAGACATCGTCATTGCTGGTGGGCGGGAATTCCTTCAAGGACAGAAGAAGCTCATCGCATGAGCAACCATGAACTTCAAACTATAAGAGTCAATATCCCTTATACTAAAGAAAGAGTAAGTGACGGAAAAGTTCTACTTCAACTTATCTGAAAAACCATCATAACATTGATTGCGTAAGCAATCTCGCTTTTGTGGGGAAAACTCTTTCACTGCAGCCCGAATGACAATGTTGCAAATAGCAAAACCAACAGAGACCTAGAGATCTAGCTTACTTGCTTCAAGTCTTGGATATACCAGTACACCATCGTGCCCATGGTTTGCAGCCCCTAAATATATATAATGTTGTTGTTTCAACCACGAAAATTATGGAGAAATGGATTAGCAGGTATTTAAGGAGATGACTTGGCTTACCTAGAAGCCTAAGCATTATCACACTATTTGGGTCTATTAATGTCTTACGACTCTCCTTAGCAGTCTTTCGCAAGAGTATCTGTGGACATGTACAAGAAAACCCACGCATTACAGAAACTGATATATATTATCATTGAACTACGTAATTTACTCACATGCAGCATCTTTCAGAGCTTGTCGCTAATTTAGTTCTTAGCCAAATTGAAAACTGTTAACATTTCGGCATAAACAAAAAAAATGAGATTTGGTCTCATAGAAAAAAAGTTTACATCAAAATTTGTAGCAACGTTATAGGAGAGTAAGTAACGCCTCTAATCAAGTTTAAATCAAAATAACTTTTTTTTTTATTTTAAAAGCAAAATATATTCATCTTAGCTTCAATGATAACAGAAAGCATGAGGAATTTTACAGTTTTGCTCGCATGCAACAAAAATTTGTATTAAAAAAGTTGTGAGGTAAAATATAAAAGAATATAAGTAAAGCAAAAAATTGGGTTTAAGTATAATTAACTTTTTATTTTAAAAGCAAACTATATTCTAATTAAGCTTAAATAATAGAGCACAATTCGAGGAATTTCATGGTATCAATTTCATGCAATGAAGTTTTAAAAGAAAGTTGTTATGAGTGTTCGTTTCATAATTTTTTTATGAATATAGTTCTAGAAGGGGAGTTTTAATAAATGTCACGGGCATCATGGAGGTAATTTTCAATACGGTAAAATCTTGGATTATTAACTAACACATGATTAATTAGTATAATAGCATAACTTGGAAAAAAACATGGATTACATGGAAAAATGCGAGCAAGAGAAATAATATATGTGAATGTGTGTGTACACTTTTCCAAGATTATAAATCTGGAAAAGTACAGGGCAAGTTATTCCACTTGGAAAAGTTCAGGACAAGCTATTACATCTGGTAAAGTACAGAACAAGACAAATTTTACTTGAAATATTGCAGCTAAGGATAAAATTTGAATATTGAAAATTATTTGATTTTAATTTAGGTACCATTATTTTGTTAAAATATTGTCACACTAGAATACTTAAAAAATGAGAGCCAGAAATACCAATATAGCTTAGGTTTTATGCAAAGTAGAATAGTATGAATGGTAGTCAAATTCACTATGTAAAAAAATAGGCATTTGGTCAAGACAAAAAATGCGAACACTTGGCAATAACTTAGGCGATAACTCATGCAAATTTTACTGTGAATTTTTGTTATAGGTAGATTTTACTATAATATATAACTAATTTTTGTGTTATTCTATATATTGTACTAAGTAATTATGTACTATTATTATTTTTTATAACCTGTTTTCAAATTTCTAATTATTAATTAATAATTTTAAAAATGAATTTGTTTTTAAATGCAAAAAATATTTTAATTGAGTTATTTTTCATTTTTAATAGAAGTAACAATTAATAACAAATAAAAAAAATAACTTGTAATAAAATTTTTAGTTTTAATAAAAGCTAATATTTTCTCAATATTCTATTTGAAATTTATCCTTAGGTGTAATATTTTAAGTGAAAATTTTCATGTTCTGTGCTTTTGAATGCTACAACAGCGACTCCATCTGAGAATATCTGAAGAAGGAATTGTATTCCGAAATATCATCGGACAATAGAAAACTAAATTGCAACAGGTATATAGTCCATTTTCTGTAATATAGTGCATTGTTGTAGCATTCAAAACTTTTTATTCTTTATATATATATATATATATATATATATATATATATATATATATATGCATGTATGTATGTATGTATGTATGTATGTATGTATGTATGTGTGTGTATGTGTGTGTGAGTGTGTGTGTGTGTGTGTGTGTGTGTGTGTGTGTGTGTGTGTGTGTGTGTATGCTGCATAACGGCAGTTCGTATTGCAGTCCGACCTGGTTGAAAATGGAGTGCTGCCAAACAAAAGAGCTGCCGAAGGCTCTTGTTGAGACCGTGTTGATTGGGTGTTTATGCCGAAGCTACCTCCCAACATGCAAGATTGGTAATATCTAGGGAAATAAGAGGCATCATTTCTATCAAGATGTTTGCAAGGTGTACAGATAGTACGTGATCGTAGGATAGTGGTGCTCAGCCAATAAGAAACATGTACAAGATGGCTCGACATATTGTGGTGGAACACTACTTGGTCAGATGTCTGGTGGGATGACAACAGTGGCATCAGATTTCTGACACAGGCTATCTATGACACCTTACCAAGTCCAACAAAGCTTCACACACAGAGTCCTCCTGTTCCTTGTGTACTGGATGATCTCTTTCCTCAACCTAACAGACAGTCACTCAGTTCAGTAGATATCTCCCCAGAAAGGTGTGATGTGATGTATCTACCATAGGCCTAGAAGAAACTAAACTTTCTATCAATGTTTGTACTATGTATGTATGTATATATTCACATAGTCGCTCGAATGCTGAGCTTCGCTTTGCGATGCGTGTATCATTGTCAAAGTTCAAAGACCTGGAGGGTGTGCTGCCGAGGTATCCCAACTTATCAACAACCTTCAGGGTTTCTCCTTCGACAATGATTGTTGGTTCCACTTTTGCGGGGCAGGTTGGTGCAAAGCTCCGTTTTCTGAGTACTGATTGTAAATTCGTTGCAGGCAATGGAAAAGCAGTTCATGCTCTCCTGCATCTGAACCTCTGTGGGGGAGAAGAAGCATCAGGCTGGCTACCAAGTTGAAGGTGTACTAAGCAGTTGTACTGCCTAGACTACTGTATGCCTGCAAGATTTTAATGGTTTACGAACGCTACACCATTCAGTTAAACTGCTTTCGCATGAACTTCCCGAGAAAACTGTTGACAATCACCTGGAAAGACAAAGTCCCAGACACGGAGGTCCTCTCTCGAGTTGATCTACTAAGCACTTACATACAGATCAAGTGGGCAGGCTATCTTATTTGAATGCCTGACACACGACTCCCCATATGACTGTTTTACTGCAAACTAGCAGAAGGCAAGTGTATGCTCGATGTATAGAAAGAGCGCTTCAAAGCCTCACTGAAGTGCTTTGGGATCAGTCCAAAGACGAGCAAGACCGTCTTGCCTGGCGAAGCTGCACCAACAGAGGTGCCATCCCCTACGAACAAAACAGGATTGCAGAAGCACAAAGAAAACGCGAACTGCGCGAGTCCAGTGCCAACTCCTTGTCTTCAGCCCCAGTTGTTGCAGCAAGTGTCACTGGCCATTCTCTGTGCCAACACTGTTGCAATTATGTCCCCGAGGTGCGGTTGAACACACCATTTGGACTGAAGTGTACAACCTGTTACTCCACACCCCCAACTTTTGTTGCTTAATTCCCCTCCTTTTTTTTCCTTTTTCTTTATTTCCTTGTTGAAGTAATTTTGGGAGTATTTTTTGATAATTTAATTTTTAATACTTTTAGTTCTTTTTTTCTTTTTACCTTTCTTGTCTTCCTGTAAACATATTTTGCTAAATGAAAATCCATCTTATTACTCTGAAAATATTCTTTTTTTAATTAATCAAGTCAAACCCTTTCTGTTCCTCCTTATCTAACTTCTTATTTTTCTTCCTATTTTTCTCTTGCATGAATATGGGCGAACTTGCAAAATCAGTTAGCATATTGCTATTTGCGGTGTTCCGATGGCTTGATTCCGCTGTACGGTGTGAAAGAAAAGTAGCACAGTGCATGGAAATAAATTAGTAATATGCAACATAACGGCTTGATGCAACATTGGTTATAATGGAAATCAACGAAACAATTTTAAACTCAGCAAATAAGCACAATTTGCTAACTCCATTTTTGATGTTTTATATATATATATCTATATATATATGATGGACTCTCCCGTCGAAGACAACGTATGAGTGTTCAGCTTTTGCCGAACAACCACCTGCACAAATGATTTGTTTTTAGTGATCAAATGTATGTGCTGTACATTAGCTCACTCTTGATATCAAATTAACGTTGCCTGAACTAGTGCAAGGTGTACCACGCTTCAGGTGTTGAAGTGATGGCAGAGCAATGCAAGATGAAGTGTTTTGCTGAAGAACACAACGCTCCAACCTGTCTAGGAATTGAAACCAATATCTCGCAATCGTGAGGGCAACACCCTGACCACTAGGTGATGCACCCTCACGTATGTGTGCGTGTTTGTGTATACATACATGCATACATACATACACACACACACACACACACACACACACACACACACACACACACACACACACACACGCACACACACACACATATATATATATATATATATATATATATATATATATATATATATACATGTGGGTAATCCCAAAAGTAAGATCTCCAAACATATTTAGAAATCACAGAAATGTTAATTGTCAATGACGTTTACATCATTTTAAAGTTTGAATATATATTTTTCAACATAATCGCAATTTCGGTCGATGCATTTTTGTAGGCGCTGGGGCAGTTTTTGTATGCCCATGTCATGCCAGCTCACCGCCATGTCGTTGAGGAAGCGTTGAACCTCATCTTTCACCTCGTCGTTGCTGAAGCGCGTTCCGGCCAAATGTTCTTTCAACTTAGGGAACAGGTGGTAGTCGCTGGGTGTCAAGTCCGGATTATAAGGTTGGTTGCTGTTTATGGTCTTCTGTGAGCATTCGTGGGACCCATGTTGCGCACACCTTCCGACGTTGCAACTTTTCACTCAAAAGTTTATGAATGGTGCTTCGGGAAACCTTAGGAACCAAAATGCGGAGATCATCCAGAGTGATCCGCCGATCTTCACGCAGGATTTGCTCAACCTTCTCGGAAATTTATAGTCGCTCGCTTCTTTCTTCGTCATGAATTTCAGTACGACCAGCTTCAAACTCCTTACACCACTTGCGGACGTTTTTGACATTCATGCACAACTCACCATGCACTTCCGTTAAACGGCGATGAATTTCAATAAGTTTAATGCCTTTCGCGTTCAAAAACCAAATAACTACGCGAACTTCACATTTAGCGGTAGCGTCAATCGGGAGCTCCATCAGATACGACTGCTAAGCCAAGACTGAACGTGACAGCGAAGCGCGTGCAGGGGCAGGCCCAGGCGAATGCACAACAAATCAACATTGTTGCCAATAACAGCTCGCACAGTTTCCCTGCGTCCACAGCGCTTTGTAGACCTTACTTTTGGGGTTACCCTCGTATACACACACACACACACACACACACACACACACACACACATATATATATATATATATATATATATATATATATATAATTTTCCCAGAGGATGTAGCAACCGTTACCAATATAGCATAAGAACTTACCTTAGGAGATCATTAACTAGATTCCTTAAGGGTCGTTCTCACAGTTTATATTTATATTATAAGGTTTTTAAACTTTTAAATTTTCATATTCAAAAGAGACAGAGACTTCAAATTCTATATATCGATTTATTCACCACTCTATGTTAACATTTCTGTGCCAAACTTATCCAGTGACTGGTCCATTGGATTTAGACATTTGGCACTTCTTCAGGAGTGGTTACCTTTCGAACAAAACACGAAAAAACACATACATAACTATTATTAAGTCTTTAGGATCTCGTTAGCTTTCGTCTTTGTTATTATAGGGGAGATAACTCCTTAATTTTCTATTTTTATTGCTCTCCTGTGGATTTCCACTAGATTAATTAATTATTTTGTTTATTTATCTTTACTATACTATATTACCCGTATACATATGCATACATACACTTTACCCGTATACCTATCCATATATACATACACACACACATATACACACACATATACATATGTATACACATATACGTACACACACACATACACACACACACACACATATATATATATATATATATATATATATATATATATATATATATATATATATATATATATATATATATATATACATATATATATACACACATACATACAAATACAACACACATACATATATACATACACATGCACACACACATACATATACATATATATATATATATATACATATATATATATATATATATATATATATATATATATATATATATACACACACACACTTATATGCACTCATCCATATATGCATAATTGCACATACATAAACATACATGAGACATCATGCTGTACTTCATCACATCTTGAGATCATTTATACCAACGAAATGTACTTCTTATGATATGCGTACATTTCAGAGCATTATTCTTTACTTTATTAATCAATTTATCCTTAGAGAAGAGTATGCGGTATAGTTCCACCGTACAGAGCGAACAATACTTTCTTCCTCTCTCATATGGCATTGATCTAGCTATTATAGACCATTCTAATGAATACTGTTTATTACTTTCCTTAAGACCCCAGATGTATTTGCTAAGACTAGTGCTAGCCATTTTCTTCCTATCTCTAAAGCATGAGAAATGGTTAGAAATTCTACGGCATACCTGTCCTGAAGTGCACCCCAAGTATGTCATGGTATCTGTTTGAGTCTTTACTTTGCATTGATATATTATATTTTTGATTTTCGCATTAGGTCCTTCAAATTTTATTCTCCTAGGGTTTACCTCTTTTACTGTGATTATGCTCTTACTCCTATTATTAATAAATGAACCCCCATTATTATTATTATTATTATTATTATTATTATTATTATTATTATTATTACTACTACTATCATTATCACCATTATTATCATTATTATTATTATTATTACCATCATTGTTATCGTTCTCACTATTATTATTATTATTATTATTATTATTATTATTATTATTATTATTATTATTATTATTACTGCCATTTATATTATTATTCAAATTCTCATTCCTACCTGTTTCCCTAGACTCAAGTATTTTAATGTTATGTGCTGCTATTATCTGTGCTATGTTCCTAGTATTTGAAAATCCAAATCTGATTATATGTGTGTTGATAATCTTACCATAGTGTGAGCTCCTTGGGAAGTGTCTACCTATCACTTCTCTAAACTTAGCTATAAGATTACTCCTGATATTTCTCCCAAATATAGAATTTGAAGTCTCTGTCTCTTTTGAATATGAAAATTTAAAAGTTTAAAAACCTTATAATATATATATATATATATATATATATATATATATATATACTATACTATATACTATACTGTACTATACACACGCGTGCACACACACACACACGCAACCACGCATACATACATACATACATACATACAAACATACATACATACACTGTATATTGCTGTTTTACACTGCACTTACTGATATATACTGTATGTTACTGCCACACATTGTGCATTACTTCTATACCCGTCACACTACTGCTGTGAACTGTACACTAGTATTATACATCGTACGTTACTGCTATACAATGGACACTTCTGCTACCCTCTGGATGTTACTACAGTATACTGTACACTGTTACTATACACTGCTCCTACTTTCTGTACACTGGACGCTACATTCATTTTTTTAAATCTTTGTCTCCGTACCTTCACTTTCCATTAGACAACCAGCGCTACAGTTTTACGTGGGTTGTTACTATTTTCCATTTGAAAACACATAGTCAAGCATATGTGTGCGTGTAAAAATGTCCACACACACAAACCCCCACACACACATGCTCTCTCTCCCTCTCTGTCTGTCTGTCTGTCTGTCTGTCTGTCTGTCTGTCTGTCTGTCTGTCTGTCTGTCTGTCTGTCTCTGTCTCTCTCTCTCAATATCTTTCTCTCTTTCTCACGCACACACACAAACACACATCTATGCTCACTACACTGTATGTATAGTGCGTACCTAAATACATATGCGTGTTCTATATTAAACTGTGGAATATGGAGTTATTAAAGAAATGATATATTGAGGTTACTATAGACAAGGCACGAATTAATTAGTTTTACACAGTATGTGTGTAGTTATAAGATATGAAGAGCTACTGAAGTTTACAACCATCCTTACAGACCACTTAAGTCCTCACTGTGAAGTACAATGTTATGTGAGTTTTTGCTTTATGTTGCATAAGTCTAAGTGGAATATGAGACTAATATTGTGTCATTCTAATTGTCCCCCTTAAGTTAACCACTCAAAATGTTACACTCAGTCATACATACATACACCCATCCATCCATACATACATACTATCACGCGCATGTGTGTGTCACGAATATTCGAGAAATATGTGCCGTGTGAGACTGGGTGGACGTGCATGCATCATCATTTACACATAATCATAAACTCAATTCCCTCCCGCAAGACCTATCCTATCTAACCTTAGCAACACTTTCGACTTCAACCAACCATCAAACTCGACACAACAGATTATTGCACTTTACCACTATTCCCCAACACCACACGCAACCATCACTCTCAACTTCTACACTCAACTACTACATTTAGCACAAACTAAGCTTCCAGATTCAATCAGTACGCTTAAACGGAGACAACGTGGAAGCCTTTTACTAGGTCGCTCAACTGTCTAGAAATGTTAAAAGAGTAGACAAATCACCTTCAAATCACATCCTACCGATTTAAAAGAAAAGGGTACATTATATAATGTGGGACTAGTTTCTCTGCCTATAGGAAAGACGTGATGGTTACGAGAGGAACGTATTTTGTCGTAGATATGTTTAATTAGAACAAACCTGAGGATAAACAGCAAAGTTTACACTCAACCGTCGCATTCAACGACATAAACATACCACCTCATTGATCATACTCAAACACTACAATCAATCACTATACATGAACAATCACCACACTCAGTCACCACATTCGATCATAACAACAATATAAATATACCACATACACACTCAAACACACACATACACACACAAACACACACTCAGAAATATTAAGACACATAGTAAAGAATTCAAAACAATAAACAAACATGCAATATGTTTACTTAACAGAAACAAATAACATAAAGGCACATTGCATGCAGCAAAATTCGATTGAACACGAATTTCGCCAGTTCAGTCTGGACCACCAATAGTTCCATAACAAAGCACGATTAACCACAAATAATATAAAACAGTAAACTTCGACTTGAATGTAGACCATACTCAAAAATCACAAAGAACAAAAGCAAAAATACTGAAAATGAAGACCACCTTGACTTCAGAGGGCGATACTACCATTACATAAACAATCATCCCCTCCCAAAACAGGCACATCAACTACACTCTACAACACTATAACAACACCATCCTGAGCATCTTAAACATACTCGCACATAGTTCAAACTATATCAGAAATAGAAATATAAAACATGCCTATACGCAGAAATAGCTGGGGCTCCTATATCCACACCAACCCCAAACAATGAGATGAAGTATACATAATCATTAATAAGTACAGAGAATCTGTCTGCACCTGTCGCAATCTATACGAGTTTGCTTCGTCCGTCAACGTTATGATTATTACCAGAATATGCAGGCACTCAGAAGAATCAATAGTGCTGTCTAAGTTGTAGCCTACACTTTAGGGTGTTGCACATTCCCAGACTGGCTGTACGGTGTGTTCTTGAGTAAAACAGTCCATTTCAAGTTTATCTAGTCAACTCAGCTGTAAATGGGTAACCTTGGATGAATTGGCGTACAAGGGTGCGATGGTGGCTCATGAAAATCACCCGAACGGAGATCACGCAATCACTATTTGTATTCAATGATCGAAAGGATGAATAATACAACCGGTACTTCGAATCTTGATTGAAAACGTGATCACTCAATCTGCAAGAAAATAACACTCAGATCATACACTGTCTTAAAAGTTGGAAGTCTAAGGTAATCATAGACAAACTATGTTTGAAGAAGCAAATAGGATGGTCACAGCTAAAACTGCTTTCAACAACGATTAGACAGCAACGACAGTATCAATAACAAGAAGAAAAAAAGGTGTACAAAAGAAGACCTGGCGGTGAAGCAAGTATCACATTTCTAACTGCACAGTATACATGCATACGTGTGGCAGTATGGTACTTAGTTATGCAGAAGTGCCTCGAACAACAGACCTGGAGGTCGACTCTTAATGTTTGACCGAATAACCTGCTAACCATAGGTCTGCCAGATGAGACCAACTAACCTGCAGCCACACAACTAGAGAACAAGTGCGCATACTAAAATTTATGTGTACACACACACATGCACAAAAGCACACACGCACACACGCACGCACACAAACTATATATATGTAGATATTTATATACATATTTGTATAAATACGTGTGTGTGTGTGTGTGTGTGTGTGTGTGTGTGTGTGTGTGTGTTTGTGTGTATACACACATACGTATAGACATACATATATACATACATACATGCAATGGAGGGCTATAAGGTTCAGAGGCTGACAATTAAGGAGTGATGCTACAGCTGTGATAAATTTCAGATCTACTTATTAATAACTGCTTTGTTTCTTTCCCGGTAAACTGACATCAAAGAAGATTTCAAAAGTAACTAATAGCCAAAAGTCAACGAAATTTGACATCGTGGTGTTATCAAGTACCTGCAGAAAAAAAGGGTTAGCCCCCACCCCACTCCCCAAGGACATTTATGCTGACATGGTTGCTACATTAAGGAATGACGCTCCAACTTCATCAACGGTGCAAAAGCGGGCAGCTGAATTTAGGAGAGGAAGGGTCATCTACAAGATAACCCAGGGTCTGGACGTCCTGCACCTTCCACCACGGAGAAAAACTTTGATTGTTCACCACATGGTGATGGATGACAGGCGATTGACTTATAAATCAAACAGCCAATGCTATTAGTATATCCCATGAGAGAGTTGAGAATATTCTCCACTACGAACTTGGCATGACGAAGGTTTCTGCCCGGATGGTACCGCGTCTTCTAACACCCGATCAAAAGTGCACCAGGTAGACCAAATCACAGGAAAATCTGACATTGTCTGAGGTAGATCCAGATGGTTTCTTTGAACGTTTCCTAATTTAGGATGGTGTTGGGTACATCACTTTGAAACAAAGACAAAGAAACAAGCCATGCAGTGGGAACACCCCCTCCTCTCCGGCTCTAAAGAAGGCCAAGGCCGTTTCAAACGGGTCACATCATCAACAGAGAGTATTATGCCAACTTGCTGAGGAAAGGCTATCAAGCCCAAACAAAAATGTGAACAGAAAAATTTATACGAATAGTATATTAAAGAGTGAGCAGTGGGATAAATAAATTTAAAATATAGGAATTGGTTATTCAAAAATATCTCCTAAAATCAACGAGTGATACGTGCAAGAAAATTATTTTTTCTTAACGAAATATACGAATTAGAAATCAAAATTAAATTAGTCACAACATATTAATCAAAGTATCTTTCGATTCTATTAAAAGGTAGGAAGAGTTTTTAAAATATAGAAGCTTGAACACAATGCAGTGAATAGTGGTAAATTAAATGCAGTAAAATAGAAAATTATTTAATTTCACGACAAAGATCTGAAATTTGGAGAAGGGGGGAGACAAATCCATTACAACGACCCCGGAGCTCAACTGATACTTATTTCATCGACCGCGAAAGGCTGAAAGGTAAAGTCGACCTCGGTGAAATATGAAGTCAAAATGTAAAAACGGATGAAATCCAGTAAGCGTTTTACCAACTCGCTGCCTAAATGCAAAGAAATCATTAATCTAAGTGATTCACGATGTTGTTTGTTACTTGAAAGGTCTTTAATACTGATGTTTTTTGGGCAGATGGAAGAGTAGAGGGTCATCAATGAATAAGTTTAAATGTTTCCCACTTGGACGAATATATTTTCTTAATCACAGATACGCACTCTGAAAATGAAATTTCCATCTCAATATTTCATCATTTAGCATCTCAAACAATTCCATTTGATAGTTTTCTGAAGCAGGGCCCACTTACACATTAAATAACAAACATCTTCAACTGGTTTTCATGCACGCAAAAATCAATACGTAATGAAAACTCTTTCTTTAATTTTTGGATCACATTCACTAATGTTTGGATCCTGCTTCACTTAAAAAAAAAAAACCACTGAAGAAAATATGTACAGATTCCTTTTTGAAATTGTATTTCCACAACTGTAAATTTGTTTCAAATACTTCTATATGACCTTGCATCTCCTGTACCAGCTCGATTTTCTCTGTAATGGAGATATAATGTCTAAAAGAAATACCAAAGCTGAAAAACCAATCAGGATTATAAAAATATGAAGTATCCGTACTTTTTCATTTAAAGAATATTACCACCTCTTCATGCAATGCAGATACTTTTTCTCCAATATTTGACCTTCGAGTAAGCCAGTATAAACTGCAGAAAGTCAGGTCCCTTACCGTCTTCACGACAATGTCTGTAATATTCCTTATTTTCAGAGATTTTCCGCATAATACCTCTTCATAATTTATTCAATGTATTTTGATCAGTTTCTGTGCGCTTTCGATGCGTTCAATTTCTCCCCGCAAGAACGCAATTATACCATTTTTCTGTCCCACCATTGCAAATGGTCCATTATTTGATGACAAATAACTTCAACTCATCAGGTTTAACTCTCTAACACCATTTTCAATAAAGCTTCAAAATATTTGCTCCAGTAACCGTATCGTTCGCAGGGATAAATTGAATAAACATTTCTAAAAGTTGAAAATTTAATGTGACTCCTCGCTCAAATACTTAGTTGAACATATATGTGCTCTCGTCAAGCGCAGCTGAAAAAGTTGCAATTTGTTGCAAGCATCCTTTAAAAAAGTTTCAGTATCATGCTATCATTGTTGCAGACTGACTGGGCTGAGAGAGGCAGTAAAGAGAGAGTAAACAATGCCCACCACTGCCAGTAAACATTCTTTGATAAATTCTACATTTGTAAAATTATTCGTCTTTTCTGCAATTTGTATTGAGACTTTGTAGCTGGCACGAATTCATTGCTTTTCCTGGGAAAATAGTACGTTAGTTCACTTACAAGTCTTCAGCCGCTCAGCTTCATTTTTCTTCCTTATCTAGTAAATCTCCAAAAATTTTCCGTCCGGTAATGTCACCAGATATTTGCCCCTTTCTTCGCAGCAACTTTGCTAGACATACGTGGTTGATCATTTCGGTACTCAGTATCAACTTCCTGCATTTTGCATTTATTGTTTTGTTGTAATGAAAATTTTTTTCTTTGATTTTATTTCCAAAGTGAGTTATTCAACATATTCGTGGAACATGTAAATATCTGGCATGTCTAATCTCCTGTTATTGCAAGAGATCTCAAGAAGTTGTGTGACATGCATAGCGGCGCGTGAACTGGTCGCAATACCACTGGTGTTTAAAAAGAAGTCATCAAGCCTGAGAAAGTACCACTATGCAACTGATATAGAAGAGGAGTTAGTTTTACATAGAAAACGCTTGCATATCCACTGTGTTTAAGCCAAAAGAAAAGGGGGAAAATACTGACCTTGCTAGAATTAATGAAGTATTTTTCTTCAAGCAAATAATTAACGTGGATTTTTTTTTTTTTTGAAACATAGTGACACTATTTGTATTCATAAATAGAACGATCACACTTGAAAACATGCGCGTGCACAGATACATATTAATGAGGTGTTCCTACTAACCGGGATTCCTATATACCAGTGTTTGTTTAGATACACTATTAGTATACTCGTGTGAAACACTTAGAATAACGAAAGGTCGTTCGGGCCGGATAAACAGAACGTCCCAATAGCTGTGCGTCGGTGAAAATCCTTTCGCGGGCCGGATCTTCTTGCTCACCCTTGATCTTCAACATTCAGAAACTAGAACAAGAGCAATTTCACCGATTTATGCAAACTCTGGATTCTGATGCCATAAATTATAGTCAGTGAAGTATTCTCGTGAAAATGTCGGTGAATTTGATCACACAGAAACAACTGTAACGATACAGTGCACTATTTTATTCTAACAGCATAACATAACAATTACTCTGCAGTACATTGTGTTACACACTGCGAAAAACTATGTCGTATTTATCTCTATCTTATAAATAGTTCATACAGATAAAGAGTAATAACAACGATAGCAATAAAATAATTAAAAACAAAAACATCATGAGACCAGATACCAGAATGAGGCTTGGATGTCTCTTGTGATCAGAATAGATGTATTCATTTTTAAGCAAAATATAAAAAATAAATAAAACTCATTTGCTTTGAATATTCAAACATTGATAAATTGTTTTTGCACTGTTTCATGGCGAAAGTGATATAATCTATTGCAACATGCATTTACTCAAAGTAATTTGATTTTACTGTACAATAAATAAATAAATATTTAAATAAATAAATATTTAAATAAATAAATGAATAAATTATGTGCCTATAAATAAAAGACTATCTAATGTAATGGATATGAGATTTTGCCTTTCATCTATTCTTACCTCACTTTATGTATATTACTGAAAGAACACTTGTGTGTGTAGACGATCAACAGTGTTTCATTTCACTATCTCGAAGAGGGTGGGATCTTTAGGTTTTATACATGTGCCTCGGAGTGGAGTGGGGCCTAAAAGCACTGAAACCTTCCAATTCTTTTAGTAGTGATATTTTAATTTATCAAAAGGCCCACTAATCAGAACTCCCGCAGATCAGAGCACAAAGGGTTAATATCATTGGATATCAGTTTCAGGTGTTAAATATAACGAATACTTTTCTAAGAATATACTACTATGAGTGATACCAGTTACTGAATATTGAGCTGTCAAATAAGCCCTAACTTTTTATTTACATTCACAGTGAAGTTAACGATTATTACTTACCGTCATCGATGTGTGAACATTTCCAAATAAACCAGCAGCAAAATGTAAATATTCTGTATGCAAAGAAAATTAACCTTTACCTTTATAACTTCTCTTGGCGCGGTGCCAATTTGAACAAATCTGTCTAATTAGCTTAAAACAGGTAATAATTTGAACTGGATCTTAGTAGTTATCGTCACTGTTTACAATTTTGTTCCAATTGTTTTCAAATTTGGTATATGGATTAAGTTTTATATACTAATTATGAAAATGAAATTCATTTTCCCTATAAATTCATAATTAAAAAGTTATTAGCCTTTAAAATTTGCAAAATTTGGGTATTTTAGCCAATCAGAAGCGAGTATTTTACACATCATCGTGAAGTTCTGTTAGCATATTAAGCAAAGAAACACCACATGTTCCATAGCTGATGGCGAAGAACTCTATTTCCATAGTAACCAAAGATGCTGTGCATGCGCACAATGAATGTAAACCACCAAATTGAGTGTTATCAACAAATTAAGAGTACCTGGGAAATTGAGAGTACGTGGAAACAAACGGCGGTGTGGGATACACCGTTCCATGGTTGACTCTTATCTTTGTGAATTTATGTGGAGAAGATATGAGAAAGATAATTTATTTTATAAAATTCTAGAGTGTATTGCAAACTCTCGTTCTTCAGCTTTTTAACTAATAAATGTCAGTTTTAAGCAATGTTTTGACTGTTATTTCTGGCAACTTCTGTTAATTTGCTCATAGCTTTTAAATGTTTAATTTGCTCGCTAATATTTTAATGTTTTTCACTGTTTACTTTGCTCGTGCATATTTTAATGTTTTGACTGTTATTGCTAGCAGCTCCTGTTGGTTAAATATCTAATTTCCACGCGAATCTTTTAATGTTTTTCGGTGCCCCCCACCCCACCTTCTCGCTATTGTGACAGATGATGGAAGAGGCGGCGAACGCGCTGTTTTCTGATTGGCTGAAAATTCTGAAAATTATCAAACTTTGAACACCTGTAACATTTTTGCAAAATTTTTCTGGAATAAATGAATAACAAATTCGGATTCAGCGTCAAAAATTACATCTATATGATACTCTTTTACTCTTTTACTTGTTTCAGTCATTTGACTGTGGCCATGCTGGAGCACGACCTTTAGTCGAACAAATCGACCCCAGGACTTATTCTTTGTAAGCCTAGTACTTATTCTATCAGTCTCTTTTGCTGAACCGCTAGGTTACGAGGACATAAACACACCAGCATCGGTTGTCAAGCGATGTTGGGGGGACAAACACAGGCACACAAACACACACACACAGACACACACACACACACACACACACATACACACACACACACACACACACACACACACATATACATATATATATATATATATATATATATATATATATACAACGGGTTTCTTTCAGTTTCCGTCTTAATGTTTTTACTTAAAGATTTCGACATGCAGTGACGATAGCCACAAAGATCATTTGGCCTCACTATTTGGGGGCTAACATATTTGTGTCGATTATTAATTTCACAGGATGTTTTGATGGTTTTGATGAACTGATTATTCATTATTTTGGATTAAATATATTCATATTAAATATATTTATTACTAATCACCGTGTAGCGAGTTAACAAAACCATTTTGCTTGACTTATAACTAGCCATCAATAACTGCGTGACAGTATGCCGAAGGAAATAAAATAACATTACAGAGGATACACAGCTAAATTAACATGTGACTGTATCACTTGATCATAAACCTAATTAGAATTAGGAGCCCATTCATCCAAACGGTAAAAGAAAGAAAGACAGAAAGAAAGAAAGAAAAGAAAAATCTGCCAGACTACATTTGTAATAAACATTTCAGAACCACTTGATTAAATCGGTAAAATACCAGATTAAATTAATCGTAAATGCAAATAAATTTTTTATAATAGAATTCAGTGGACAACTAATTTGAAGTCCATGTGCATAGTAATCCCCTGAAGAAGATAGGATAAACGAGCTAAATTAGCAAACTTGTCTACCATAATAGCATCTAACTAAATTGGGCGGCTGTTTTTTAAACATAGATATCTTGCCGATTCATTGAACCATTCACCACAATAGACTACTCAGCCAACTGGATAAAAATGCCAGTCATCCTTAACTATATTAGCACCCAGGCACAGCACTACATATGTTGTGTGTAAAAACAATCATAACATATTTGAGTTAATGTTACTTTAAGTGTTGGGTGGATAAAGAATGACTGATAGCGAAAGGTGTGAGAATTTATTAGAGAGGTTGGAGTGATTGGATGAGGAGTTAAGAGGGAAGTATGAAAGAGTGTTAACATTGAGAATAAATGGAGGGAGTGTGTGTGTGTGTGTGTGTGTGTGTGTGTGTGTGTGTGATAACGTTGAAAAGTGGAAATAGGTAAAAGAGAAGAATTGGAAAGAGAGTTATAAAGGAAGATAAAAGATAAAATATTAGCGAGGGGAAGGGAAACGGGAAGAGATTGCGGTGAAGAGAGTGTTTGTAAATGAAGAGGAGAGAGAGAAGAGAGAGAGAGAGAGAGAGAGAGAGAGAGAGAGAGAGAGAGAGAGAGAGAGAGAGAGAGAGAGAGAGGATAGAAAAAATTTAAGCATTTAAAAAGAGGAAAAAGAGAGGGTTAATATAAAGAATAATATATACAGGCTGATAGTAATACATAGATTAACCGCAACAGTCAGACCTTTATCTATTTGTCTATCTATCTATCTATCTATCTATCTATCTATAAGATAGATAGATAGATAGATAGATAGATAGATAGATAGATAGATAGATAGATAGGAGGAGGGAATGAGCGATGTATTATAGTAACAGGACGTAAAGTATCATTAGGTTATCAATTTCGCAAGGATTCTAAGAGAAGCTGCTGGTGTAAGGGAGATAATTAGGTTTGTTAACTATGCAATATACTGACACAGATAGAAGTAATATAGAAAAAGCTAGCATTCATGAAGTGACGCTTTTGCAAATATTTTCATTTTCAACTTTCTTGGAGTAATGATGCAGAGGAAAGGGTTTAATAACATATCTAACTCCCGATTTGACAGAACTGCAAATGTAAATTTGTTTTGATTAAAGATAAAAAATCTCAAAAGCATCTCTCCTGGTAGTTCAATCTTGACTAGTCAAATTCCGTTCTGCTTCTTCTAGGTTCTTTTCTTTCTTTTCTTTTTTCTTTCTTCTTTTTTTTGTTTTGTTAAATAAGAATCTATTCTTTAAGAACTCAACATTTCTTCGGGAAACTCAGGTATTGTAATGAAACTATTAGCGAGATAATAGCCTATGATAATTATACATGTTTTGACAGCCAAATTTGTCTGTAGTTTTTAACGTGGGTGATTTGACTGTTTTGACCCACCTCGGACGAAACCCCTTAGATAAAAAGAAACCGAGGAAAAAATCCCTAATGACAAAACCCACCTACGACGAAAGAAAAATAAATAAACAAACAAACAGAAATAAACCAACCAATTTCTAAATCTTATCTTAGTATTTTCTGAACACTTCTCCGAGATATAAAATGTTACATTAATTATATAACCCCAATCACAAAAAATGAGCATAATAAAAGAACAACATATCGCATCTATGAAAAATAAAACAAATATAATATTGAAAATCTTATTGTGTTGAAATTCATTTAAAGTTCATTTTATTAAAACTTGATGCTCGTAGTCACATAGTCCAGTTGGAGGCTCTGTCCTAGTGAGTGTTTTTATGAGGAGCCCGAAAATGAGAACTGCTGATAACCATAGGTTAAACCTAATATACCCACCCAATTCTTTTCATGTGCGGTTGTTTACTTTGTTGCTTTCTTTAAGGAATTTCTAATATTCTGCTGATAGTTATTGACACGTAGTTTTGCGTATTTATCAAAGTATCTTTATTTTTTGTTTCAGTCATTAGACTGCGGCCATGCTGGGCCACCGCCTTCAAGAACATTTAGCTGAATGAATCGACCCCAATACATTTTTTCTTTAAGCTAGGTATTTATTATATCGATCATTTTTTGCCGAACCGCTAAGTTACGCGGACGTAAACAAACGAACACCGGTTGTCAATCAAGAGGCCAAGCACACACACACACACACACACACACACACACACACACACACACACACACACACACACACACACACACATACACACACACATATTTATATATATATATATATATACACACACGCACGTTTATAAATTTGTGTTGCAAGGTTCCTGATGTTGAAACCGTTTATTGAAACAGATATCGTTGTATTTCGGGACGGTCACTTTTTTCTGTCAAATGAACACACGCACTATATATTCGGTCATCACTCGTTTATTACTGCTCTTATTTAAACTCATGACTAAACACACGAGAAGAACAGAATAGACTAAGTCGACCAGGAGCACACATGAGGACGGAAAGTGTCGCTGAAGAGGCCACAGATGTGTGACGAACGATACCCGGACAATGGACTTGAGTTAAAATAAGAACAGTAATAAACGAGTGAAGAACGAATATACAGTGCGTGCGTTTATTTGGCAAAAAAAAATGACGTCCCGAAATACATAGAGCGATATATATATATACAACATCAGGAATCTTGGAACACAAATTCATAAACGCGCGTGTGTGTGTATGTGTGCGCGCACGCTTGGCCGCTTGACAACCGGTGTTATAAACGAGTGTAGAACGAATATACAGTGCGTGTGTTTATTTGACAAAAAAGTGACCGTCCCGAAATACAACGGTCATTAGACTACAGCCATGCTGGGACACCACCTTGAATATTTAGCCGAATGAATCCACCCCAGTATTTATTTGTTAAGCCTGGTACTTATTCTGTAAGCCTGGTAGTTACTCTTTTGCCGAACCACTAAGTTACGGGGACGTAAACACACCAACACCGGTTGTCAGATGATGATGGGGGAACAAACACGGACACACAAACATAGATATATATACATACATATATATATACGACGGGTTTCTTTCAGTTTTTGCCGACCAAATCCACTCAGTCTTTGGTCAACCTAAGGCTATAGTAGAAGACACTTGCTCAAGGTGTCACACAGTGGGACTGGACCTGAAACCATGTTGTTGGGGAGCAAACTTCTTACCAGTTTAGTCGGTCACATCATCACCGGTACTAACTTTAAGTCTATTACTTAATTTATCTACTTTGTCGAACTGCATATGCGCGGATATGACTTTTCGCACCATACATCCATTACTATAGGACTTCATAAAATACAAAATGGATGAAGAAATGAAATGATTGTGAGACATCTGTACATCACTGGATTTAAGTGACGAAAGCTTGTAGAAAACGTCTGACACTCTCTTGTGATTAATTAAATTATTATTATTATTATTATTATTATTATTATTATTATTATTATTATTATTATTTAAGGCGGCAAAATGCTTAGCGGCATTTCGCTCGTCCTTACGTTCTGAGTTCAAATTCCGCTGAGGTCGACTTCATCCTTTCGGGATCGATTAAAAGTACCAGTTACGCACTGGGATTGATGCAATCGACTTAATCCCTTACCCCAAATTTGAAGCCTTGTGCTTCCAGTTGAAAGAATTATTATTAATATTACTACTACGGAGGTGAGCTGGCAGAGTTCAAATTCAGTAGTGGGCGACTTTGCCTTCCATCCTTCGTGATCGATAAAATAAGTGCTAGTGAAACACTGGGGTCGATGTAATCGATTAACTAACTTCCCCCAAAATTTCAGCCCTTGTGCCTATAATAGAAAGGATTGATATTATTATTAAGACAGCTAGCTGACAGAATCATTAGCACGCTGGGCACGCTGAGCAGCATTTCGTCCGTCTTCACGTTCTACTTTGCCTTTCATCCTTTCGGCATTAATAAAATAAGAGCCAGTCGAACATTCGATATAATAGATTTAACCTCTCCCTTGAAATTGTTAGCCTTGTGCCAAAATTTGAAATCATTAAGTCGACGAGCTGGGAGAATCGTTAGCACGCCGGACGATTCCAACTGTCTGAAAGAAATTCTCAGTAAGGACCTGCTCAAACCTCATCGGGTCATCCAGAACATACCTAGATAGGGTATTCTGTAAGGAAGCAGATAAGGATGGCATAAGTTGTCTACAATTTAAAGTAGTCGACTACACATACCACACATTTGTAATCTGTACGGTGAACTTAGACAGGGACCCAGTTACTGGAGGCTGAACGCGTTCTTGCTGGTGTGCAAAACTTTCAGAGATAGAATTAGTGAATTAGTTAAGCCGGCGTTGACGGCGGCACTCATCAACAATAAACGATGGTCGCCCTGAAAAGAGCGATTAGAATAGAATCGATGGGGTTTAGCAAAAGACTAGCAGTAGAAAGAAACAGTAGAAGCATAGCTGGTCAGGAAGTTAGATGAGACATTTAGAGAAGGCATCGCGACCGACGTGCTTGCAGCGAGATGGCACCCAACCAATTCTTCTACGCGAAACACGAAGGCGTGTGCTCTTAGACATGAAGGAACGGAAGCCGTTCAGTGGGTATGTCGTGGCTGTAAAGTCAGAATCCGATCTTAACCAGACCACGCCGAGGACATGTTAATCACTAAAGGAATTCTGTCAGATATTGTACGTTATTTGCTAAAATTATGCATTAAAGTTTGACTTTCTTTGCTAATCTTAGCCGTGTCATTTGCTATTTCCTTTAATCGTGATTCACTGTAACCGCGTTTGACATAATGTGGCACAAAAGCATTTGCATGTTTCCAGTAATCCCCTATGTCATTACAGATCCGTTTTATCCTCAAAAATTGAGATTTCGGATTTAACCGAATTATATGATGTGGATGATGAGAGCGGTGATAGAGGTAAATGTGGGATGACGTGGACTTGCAAAATAACTCTGTCACTATTCTGCCTCCGGAAAACTTAACTTTTGTGTCCAAAAATTCAACGCTAGTTTTCAAAAAACAAGACGAAAATTTTATGTTGGACTTAGAGCCATAGTTTTTAGCATAACTGTCACAGAAATGCAAGAAGTCAATTAAACTATCCTGTGATCCTTCCCAACCAAAAAAGACGTCATCAATGAACCGTAATCAGAGTATTGGTTCATGACCTTTTAAGGATTTTGAATGTCTTCAGTAACTGTGTCTCGAATTTCGTCATGAAGACATTAGCGAAATTAACTGCCATGGGGGTGTCCATGGCATAACCACTCGGCTGGTGATAAAATGTTTGTCCAAACTTCATTGGGTTACTTTATAACACAAACCTTAATAGCCTACAGAGAAAATTAGATGGAATACTTCGGTTTGACCGTTTTTCCAAGGCATTCATGCATGCGTCTACCTCTTCATCGTGGTCAGTATTGGGATATAAGGAAGAAATATCTATGGTTGCCAAAACAAAGTACAATATCTGACAGAATTTCATTAGTGATTAACTGGCACCGAAATTTCGCTGGCTTTTCAAAAGTGTTATGGCTGCAATTTTGAAAAAGTTCATATTCTCAGAAAATATGAATCTGCTACACTATAAGTACTCAAAATACACAAGGAGAAATATGTTTGCGGGTTAATAACAACACGCCCTGGAGGAATGAATAAAATGACTGGAGAATTTCATCATATTTACACAAAGCTATTTGATTAAATAGTCGTGTTCTTTTTCCTTCTTTTTTTCTTTCCTTTTTTCTCTCTTTTTATCTTTCCTTTATGTCAGTTGCAAACTGAAATTTGAAGACTGATGATGTTATTCCATCAACGTGGGAACAATGGTTACTCTCATTCATATTTTGGATTTGAATTTCTATAATTTGAATTTTTATCACGTTTCATTTTGAACTCAACAAAGACACACTAGCTGACGAAATATCTTTCAACCAATAAAATATCTACTGCAATCGCATCGCACTCTTCGTATTGTCTATTTACCTTTCTCAAGAGTTACGTCAATCCTTTTAGAATATCATCATCATCATCATCATCATCATCATCATCATCATCATCATCATCATCATCATCATCATCACTATTATTATTATTATTATTATTATTATTATTATTATTATTATTATTATTATCATTATTATTATTCTTTCGTAACACAGTATAGGTAAAAATGCAGCGGAGTCTTTAGTCATCTGTCATGTCACAAGGAGCTCAGACAGATAATACTTTCCTTAAGATGTGCGTTGTGCTCAATTAGACTGCTTTTTGCAAGACGTCAATCTTGCATGGGATTTCCAGTTGTCTTAAGAAGTTTTGAAGTTTCAATGGAATTGAGCCCAGCGTTCCGATCACCACTGGTATCACTTTTAAATTTCCTTCTCGCATTCCATACAGTCTTGCAATTTCCACTTTCAATTCGAGGTACTTGGTGATTTTTTAACCTCTTTACTCACAACATGCATGTCATTTGGTATGGCTACATCAATGATCTGACAGTATTTGTCTCTCTTATTCAATATGACAATATCGGGCCGACGGAGTTCGATTACACAATCCATCTGAAAATCATAGTCCCAGAGTATCGTTACTTTCCTATCCTCCTTCATAGCTTTACTTGGTACATGCTCATACCAGTTCTCTATTACTTCATACTGGTATTTACGGTGTAAGAGCCAATGAATATACACACACACACTTTATCGTGGCGGCACTTGTATTCTTTTTGTACAAGGCTCTCACATCCACTTACCATGTGGTCATATTTTCCACACTTTTTCCACAGAGTCTGCATTTCTGAGTGTCAGAAGTTTTATGGATGTTATACTTCACTGAATTGGTAGCGAGGGCCTGGTCTTGTGCTGCAATGATCAGGCTTTCGGTGGTACGCTTCAAATCACCTCGCTCAAGCCATGCCCACGATGCTGTATTATCCTTAACATCTTGTGTATTCCTTTCAAACTGTCCATGCATTCTCATTTCAAGAAGGTCTTCTTTTCTTTTCTCCTCAGCTCTTTGGTTAAACTCTTCCTTGACCATCATTTCACCTGCATTTACACCCATATCTTTCGTGGCATATTTCAGCAGGTCTTCGTCATTATTTATCAAATACTCGGCAGACGTTCTCCTTTCGCTCCTTATAGAATGGTCTATACTAATTAGTCCTCTGCCACCATTCTTTCTTTTCATAGACAGTCTGTTTTACGTTTGCTTCAGAGCGTAGCGCCCCATGCAGCGTCATCAACTTTCTCGTCCTTCTTTCCAGTGTTGATATTTCATCCTTAATCCATTTGAGGATGGATGCACTTTATCTGACCACCGCAACTGCCCAGGTATTCATTGCGGTAATCAAATTTTTGGCATTCAAGTTGGATTTCAACACCACCTTCACCCTTTTTTGATACGCGTGGCTGGCCTTGACTTTCATTTCTCTATGTAGAATGTCATCCAGCTCCAAAATCCCAACATATCTATACCCACTACCGTCGGGTTCTCTCATGGTCTCTCCTGATGGTAACCGCAATCCTCTGCAAGCTCCTCTCTTCCCTCTTTTCATATTAAGTATTGAGCATTTGTTAATCCCAAATTCTATACCGATGTCCCTGCCACACTTTTGGACTGTTTTGGTTAAGGAATCTGTTCTTCAGATTTCCCAAACAATTTCAGGTCATCCATAAACAGAAGATGGTTCAGTGATGGGCCTTTCTTCCCACATTGGTAACCCATCTTAACTTTCCTAAGTGTCAATGTTATGGGTATTAGTGCAATTACAAATAGTAACGGAGAAAACGAGTCACCTTGAAAGATTCCCCTTTTAATATTAACTTCTCCAAGGAATATATTACTTGAGTACAATTTGGTTTTCCACTCTGTCATCAGAAAATTTGTGATGTTGTCAACGATCCAAGAATGAGGCATCATATCATATGCCTTCTTAAAGTCAATCCAAGACTTAGACTTGTTTGTCTGATGTTTTTTACAATGCCTCAAAACTGTTTTATCGATTACCAGATGATCCTTGATACCCTGAGAACTTTTCCTACATCCTTTTTGTTCCCTTGGTAGTATTTCTTCCTGTGCCAGGAAAGTGTGCCTTTGCCGTACATATTCCAGTGAGTATCTCTTAGATTATGATTAGGCATGCTATGGGACGGTAGTTTCCCACAATACTCCCCCTTCTTCTATCTTTCATTACAAGTGTTGTCCTCCCAGTCACCATACCCGCAGGGACTGTACTTTTCTGGACACACTCATTCAATTGGGCTGCTAGTCTTTCATGCACCGCGTGGCATCTCTTCAGCCAGAATCCATGAATCCCATCTGGTCTGGGGGCTTTCCAGTTGTTCCAGTTACCCACTTGTTCTTTCACATCACACGTGCTTATGATAATATTCCTTTGTATTATATTATTATTATTTCTTTGCATGCCATCAAAGTGACACTGGGGTAAAATATACAAAGCCTAGAATACCCATCATGACTACCCGTCTGATAAGGGTACACCAGGCACTTATTATTATTATTATTATTATTATTATTATTATTATTATTATTATTATTATTATTATTATTATTATTATTATTATTATTATTATTGAGTGAGAGAGCAGTGCATGCGATTAAAGTGACACTGGGTTAAAATATATGAAGCCCAGTATACCCATCATGACTACCCGCCTGATAAGAGTACACTAGGCATATGCATCACAACCATATGTGCGCGACATGGTGATTTTATGTCGAGATAAACAGTGCATGACCTTGCAGATGGGGCCCAGTTAGAATTTTATTCGTTGTTTCCTGTATAGCGAAGTCCGAATTTCATCTATGCGGGTAATAATCGAGTGTAGAACATGATAAATTTCAAGAAAGGCAAAACGTGTCTGTAGTGAATCGCTGCAATGACGATGCTCGTCTCGCTCCGATATATATTCTGCCTTTTAACACATGACTTTTAGCAGACTTTTAATGGTGTGTATTCCCTTAATATGATACATAGATGCCAATTTTAGTATAATGTTTCTCCCCCCCCCCCTCTCTCTTAATATATGTATGTAATGTGTGTGTATATATTATTGTTGTAGGGAATTAGTAATAATGGTACACCCCTCCCACGTGATGAATGGAATAACCTTGGCACTATAAGTAAAGAGTGGAGGCGCAATGGCCCAGTGATTAGGGCAGCGGACTCGCGGTCATAGGATCGCGGTTTCGATTCCCAGACCGGGCGTTGTGAGTGTTTATTGAGCGAAAACACCTAAAGCTCCACGAGGCTCCGGTAGGGGATGGTGGCGAACCCTGCTGTACTCTTCCACCACAACTTTCTCTCACTCTTACTTCCTGTTTCTGTTGTGCCTGTAATTCAAAGGGTCAGCCTTGTTACACTGTGTCACGCTGAATATCCCCGAGAACTACGTTAAGGGTACACGTGTCTGTGGAGTGCTCAGCCACTTGCACGTTAATTTCACGAGCAGGCTGTTCCGTTGATCGGATCAACTGGAACCGTCGACGTCGTAAGCGACGGAGTGCCAACGACGACAATAAGTAAAGAGAAGTACGTGAAGTACCAGAATACGTAGTAGGCGGTAAGAGATAGTTGTGTCTTTATTGGTTTTACTAAGTATACTGTATACCGAAGTGGGCGTTATAACAATCCAACGTTTTAAGGATTATAACAGTGGTGACGAGGATTTAAACAGCTCACGAGTAATTAATAAACTCGACAAGTATTTAACAAAACTCACGAGAAATTAATAAACTCGATGAGGATAGTTCACGTCGAGTTAATAGAAACTCGAAGAGAAGTTAATAAACTCACAAAGTTGTTATACGAATTTTACGAAAAATCGTAAAAATATGGAAAATTTATTGACAGGTTTGCTCGAGTTGCAAAAACAGCAACAACAACAGCTGAGAGAACAACAGCAACAGCAGCAGATACAACTGCAAGAGCAACAACGATAACAAATAATATTACAGCAACAAATGCTGCAAACGAAATTAAAAATTGCCCATGATAAAAAGTAAACATCGTTCAAAAGTAGATGTTCCGTGGTGCAGACTACACATTGAGTTCGCTAGTCCTTTAAATGGTTCTTACTATTTAGTGTTAGTTTCTCGAAATGGTAAGAAATTTGTAAATGTAAAAACCGACCACCTCAACTGGGATAAATTTTTTACAGGAACTGTTTGCGATATTTGGCATCCCAGACATGATAGTGTCTGACAATGGAATGCAATTTGTGTTTGCTGAATTTAAAAAGTTTTGTGAAACGTTCGCGGTAGAACATGTAACTACTACGTCATACCATTCCAGATCTAATGGACAGGCAGAACGCTTCGTCGATACCTTCAAAAGAGCCCTTAGAACATCGAATAAGAAAGCCACAGATGAGATAGCTCTACAACAATTTTTAAGAGTGTACCGTGTGACACCAAATCAGAATACACCAGCAGGTCGCTTTCCAGCGGAGCTGATGATTGCAAGGAAAGTAAAATCAGTTTTTGGTAAATTACTACCTGGCAAGAAAAGAAAAAGTGCCAGGGAAGACATAGCGACATAGCAAGATTCTTTAAAGTTGGTGAAAAGGTGTATATGAGGGCATACAAGAATGGAAAGCAGAGTTGGGAAGATGGCATAATGACCAAATGCATAGGTAAAATGATGTATTGAGTAGAAAAGGTATGCAACTGAAAAAGAGATTCGTAGAAAGCGAACCGAAGTAGTTGGAGGAACCGATGGAATGGTTGTACGATACGTTCCAAGTACCAGCGCTACTGCAGGTGATTGAACCCAAGTGTACAAGTGAGAGGAAAAGAAAACATACAGAGTTCCTGAAAATAGGTGCCAAACGCAAAAAATATCAAACTGTACGAAAAAACACTAAAAGAAGGAAGGTGAAGGTGGGCTGAATAAAAAGTATTATTGCTAAATAAAATGACACTTCCTAAGAAAAACTTTAAAATGGAGATGTTGTAGAGAATTAGTAATAATAGTACACCCCTCCCACATGACGAATGGAATAGCCTAGTCACTATGAATAAAGAGAAGTACGGGAAGTACCTGAGTATGTAGTAAGTGGTAAGAGATAGTCGTGTCTTTACTGGTTTACTAAGTATATTGTATACCGAAGTGGGCGTTAAATCAATCCAACATTTTAAGGATTATAACAATTATACATTTATAAATACATATGTATGTAAGTGGGTATTTCTGTGCATGCGCGCATGTGTGTGTGTTATACGTGCACGCATGAGTATTGGAGCATGAGATCCTGAGATAGAATAGAGACTGTATATTTATTATGCATATTACAAATATTAATATTATTTTATACGCTTATCCTGACTGAATATGTGATAAGGTCAGGGTTCACACTTGAAATTTGCCGGTTTAAACTATATATAATGCATTTTATAAAATTATACTTTAATACAGAAAGCTGCTTGATAACTAGTATGTTAACGACTATGTAACTTTTACTAAAAGAAAGCCATTCTTAAAGTCTACACTGCTTAGAAAATTCTTATAAATTCCAATTTTAATCTATTATCAAAATATAGTTATCAAAATATAGTTTTCTAGGTTCTTTTATTATTTATTATAAACCTAATTTTTATTCACATAGGTTCTTTTTTTAACCCCATGACAAGGTTTTTTTTTTTTTATCAAGCAGCTAGGTTGCATTGACGCTAATCATCTCGGCTGAGACCAGAAGTTAGCGCATGACAATGGTTTAGCGTATATTTACATCAACCGCTTTAACCAGTTTACGCGGTGATTCATTCGGTTGCCTGTGTGCGGCAACGGTAATCGCGCCGATTGAGGTCAGATAACGTTCAGCATATATTTACGTCAACCGCTTTAGTGCAAGTACTGTTGATTTACCTAAACTATATCCCTATGCAAGACACTCATGCAGTATTATTCCTGAATAAGTTCACTCGACAACACAAGTCAGATCAACTTCATGTATTTACAATCACGTGAATTCAAAACTTCACTTTAGTATGGTAGAGTTCAAAACAGGGTATCATACACTGTGGCATATCACATTGTGAACAATGGTATCTACTCTTTGAAGCATTTGTCTTCTTGGCAGTGAGGGGAAACAGTCCCCCACACCACCAAGCATCTGCCAAATCAAATGTGAGTTCACGACACACATGTCAACTATATACAAGATATTTTTTTTGTACCGTTTCACAAATTTTCTCACCGATTTGTGTGTCGTCGCCAACTGATCTAAGCTATCGACCCCCACCCCTTCATTGTATGAAAGAACTACACTAGGTTTCATTACAGCATTGCCGTCTGCATCTTGCTTCCTAGTGCCCTCCATGCTTGCAGAATGCATTGTGGATAACATGCAGACGTTTTTCTTATCACGCCACACTAGAGCGAGAATCGGTGCATCGGTACGCTATTTCTCCCTTTTGAAGTTTTATCTTGTGAAGACCAGGCGGCATGTTTTTCCTGTGCGTCCTCGCAGTCCCACAGGCATTAGTCCTTATTGCCTGCAGTTGCAGGAAGAAGTCTGAACTGGAAACCAGTTGTCCATATAAATATTGTAGCTTTTGTCAAACAAGTTTTCATTCAGCGACAACACGACATCAGTTGACGCTAAAGTAGACGCTGGAAGATCCAATCTGACCTAACCAGCATAGATTTTGTAATTTCACGTGTACCCACAGGCTCTGCCAGTTGGCTGGCATACCTTATAAGCCTTGACTCCAAAGCGGGCACGTTTGGTCGGGTTGTATTGTTTTAATCGGAGCCTTCCCTTCAATTTCCACAAACTCTCGTCCGCACAAATATCCTGTGTGGGGACATATGCCGTTCTGAAATTTTCTGCCACTTCGTCAACGATAGGACGTATTTTGTGCAGCCTGAGTTCTCACCTGAGTTGAAATGTAGATTTCGAAGAAGCGACAAAAATCGATCACGTAGCATCGTTTCCGGAAAGAAAGGTGTCGACGTAGCTAGATCCCAATTCAGATAAGACGCCAGGGTCGGATATTTCATGATGCCTATCAGTATCAGCAAGGCAAGCAGAACTTTGATTTTGTCCTCTGTGGTTGGAAACCAATCACCGCCATGCCCAGGTCTGACATGCTGGGGATGGTTTTCAACATAGTCATTCGTTTCGTCTTCTATATATTGGAACAGTTCATCCGTCAAAAACTCGTGGAAGATTTCCAATGATGAACTTCCATGTTCAAGGTTTGCCTTTATGCCATGCTGTCGGACGAAATTGTCTCTCACTCGCCACACGACATTTTGTTATCCAGGGCCATTCACTGCTATCTGCCTATACCTTTGATTCACCAGAATATCACTATCACTACCGGAATCATCCGATTCCGAACTAGGAAAATACTCACTCTCCGGGTCATCGTCCGAACCGGAGAAAACAACTGGTGAGGTGGTGGAGTTGATGGAGCTTGGCGCGACGACCGTAAATTCGACGAAACAGCACGCGACGATGAAGCTGAGCCGAGTGGCAGGACCAACTTATTGGGTTGTAAATATTTACATGAAACATCTAATCGGTCTACCAGTTGGCAGGTGGATCGGTACTAACTCAGGCGACAGGTTCTTAGTCAGGCGACGTATAATTACGTCGACCGATTTAAAGCATGTACATTGCGTGCGTAAATTTACGTCAACCGTTTTAAAAGGGTTAACGTCTTAGTTTTTCTATCCATTCTCTTCAACTGTTTTCTTGCAACGCTGATTCTCACACCTATTCTTCTTTGTTTGCCGCCTCTGTTTCTATTAGTCTTTCTATTTTTATATCCTTATAACTTTTTTCTCTCTCGCTTACCCTCACCCCTTTTCTTCAACGTCACTCTCCCTTTGGCCTTGGATTCTTCTCTCTTTCAGAAATTTAGTTAGTATTCCTTCCCGTTATTTCAAGAAAACTATTAAACAGAATACTTTTCTTCTTTCCCTTGCACATTCGGTAACTTTTACTTTCTTAGCTTGCAACGTTGTCTCTGTCTTTATTTATCTGTCTGTCTCTACCGTCTTCATTCAATTGTTTCCTTTAAAAATATATGACTACAATGTTTATATTTGAGATACTTTGAGAAAATTTATGGAAACTTTTACACTATATTTATCATATCAAAATTGCCTAGAAATGCTTGATTTCAAGCTTTGTATATATTGGTAGATATGTACATCAAAGAAGTTTCGTACAAGCAAACATGGCATACACTAGCCGAAAGATTGGTGCTTCTGCTCATACATATAATGTATGATATATGTGATGAATAATGAGTGAGTGAGTGAGTGAGTGAGTGTGCGCGCGCGCGTGTATGCATGTATTTATTTATGTATGTGTATGTCTGTATGTATATATATATATTGCATTATTGCACGCACACTGTTCTATATTTAAGAGATGAGGAATTATGTACATTATTTACATTTGACAGATATTTGTCCTCATCTTTGTTGTCAACACAACGTTTCGGCTGATACACCCTCCAGCCTTCATAAGGTGTCTTGGAGAAATTTCGAACCTGGGTTCTCATTCCTAAGGTATTTTTCGATGTCATTATTATTATTATTATTATTATTATTATTATTGTTAATCAAGACGAAGAGCGCGATTCGATTGTATAAATCTCTTATTCGTTGAACAATATTTCGACAGTACGTCTGTTTTTGTCAAGTTCAAAACCAAAGGTGATTAAAAATATTTAAAATATATTATTATATTAAAATTTAAAATATATTATTATTATTATTATTATTCAGGTCACTGCCTGGAATCGAACTCGGAATTTTGGGGTTAGTAGTCCGCGCTCTTAAACTCTAAGGCATATGCCCGTGGGCATATGGCGTAGTGGTTAAAGCATATTACTCTACCTCTGGTATTTGAGTACTCTATTTTCCACCTTGTTTCACATTTATGTGCTTACTCCGGTATATATATATATATATATATATATATATATATATATATATATATATATATATATATATATATATAAATATATATATATATATATATATATATATGTATATATATATATATATACATACGGTAAATAAGAAAATGGAGAGGATACAAAATGGACAGGCATCAGCCGGTAAACATTCCAGTATGTCTATTTATTCCAATGTATTAGAATGTATTTAGATGAATACAAACACATTTATTAGTAGTACAGAATATCAAATGTAAAGAGTCTTGCAATTACCAACTCTTTATATTTGATATGCTGTACTACTAATAAATGTGTTTGTATTCATCTAATACATTCTAATACACTGGAATAAATAGACATACTGGAATGTTTACCGGCTGATGTCTGTCCATTTTGTATCCTCTCCACTTTCTTATTTGCCGTATAAATCAAGGGTAAACCATTTTTACCCCCGCCCGTATATAACACTCAATTGTAAGATTGCCACGCAATAACTACCACTTGGGTATGAATGACTGGGTACACTACTAACAGTATATTGGATAGGTACTATCCCTTAGTTGGTTACTCAACCTCTACCTCACACAGAAAATATATATATATATATATATATATATATATATATATATATATATATATATATATATATATATATATTATACATATACGCACACACAGAGGCTCGTTTTCGACTTACGACCGATCGACTTTACGACGATTGACTCGCCAGCTCCCGGCATCAATAATAAATAGTCCGGTTGAAATCTAATGGGTTTGATGTCTTAGAAATTAACCCGTCTACGGAAGATGTCAGCTAACAAATGCTTCCCCAAGGTTTGGTTTTCGATCGTCACTGTCGTTATCCCAAGCGTTGGATGACTATCCTGTCGCGAAGACATCGAGGCAATCTCGTATTTATTTATAAGACAACTGCTTGAGACTCCGAAATTTTTCAATAACGCCAGTATAATAGTATAATACAGAATGCTCTGTGTGACTTTTACCTGAGAACGTACCTTAATGTAAAAATATAAAGCAAAGCTATGTAGGTCTATAGGCCGACTTAAGACCATTTCGACGACAAACCTGTATCTAGGAAATAGTGGCACAACAAGGTACCAATGTTTCCTATTTATAATTCTACTTTTACAGTGCTTTATTTCGCTGGAAAATAATACTACTGTATTGTAATAATATTTATAATTTATATATATATATATATATATATATATATATATATATACATATATATATATACATATATATATATATATATATATACATATATATATATATATATATATATATATATATATATATATATATATATATATATATATATATACACACAAGGTTACACAAAATTAGGTTTACAGTTATTCAACTATCTCTTTCACATTTATATATTTACACTTTAAATTTTAATAATGAAAAAAAAAATGAAACTGTTATTCTATGCTAATTTAGTTGATTGTAAGATAGAAATTTAAATGTAATAAAATGTTTTAAAAGAAATTTAAAGTGCTTATGAGCCACCCTGTATATGAATTTAAAGTGCTTTTGGGCCACCCTGTATATGATTGTATATGTATGTATGCTTGTGTGTATTATACATGCACATAAACACACAGACACGCACACACGCACGCACGCATACACACATGCACGCACACACACACGCACGCAAGCACACACACGCACGCACACACACATACGCGCGCGCACACATATATATATATACATATTATAAATACATACACATAAACACATATACGTACATATATTGATGAAAAACCATGCTGGTCAATTTTTTGAATAGAGGTTTACGTCGTAGTGTGTTTGTTTGTAGGGTTTCGGCATATTGTGGATTGCACGCCTAAAGTTTATATCTAGGTGGGTGGGTGTGGCAACGAAGCAGACATAATCCATTCGGCAGAGAGGAGGCAGAAACACTTCAGGTCATAGCGACATTATATAAGGGCCGGGCCCCCTACCTTCAGTCTGGAATCTAGGTTAATGTTTAAACAACGAATTGGGTAACTTTTACAGTTATACGAATATAACATAAGCATACATTCATACTAATGCAAACACACACTTTGTATATACATGTATGCATATCTATAATGTATCGCGCACAACTATGTATGTGTTTGTGTTGGCTTTGAGGTGGGAACGAATGAGCTTTCTCTGTATGCGAGTATGACTACCAGCAAGTTGTGCTTGTTAAACCTGTGTACCATTTGTGCTGTCTTACTCTGTGTGTGTGTGTGTGTGTGTGTGTTTTACTGGGTGTTTAACATAAAAGTCAGTCGATATATTTGTCAGTAGTAGTACAGCAGATACGCAGTGAAACCTATATACAAATGCTCTGATGTACATACGTATATATATATGTATGTATGTATGTATGTATGTATGTACATATATGACACACACGCACACACATACATATATATGTGCATGCGCGCGCGCACACCTACACATACCTATACAGATACATTATACACGTACATCTGCACGAATACAGGAGTCTCAGCATATATTAAGACATGCATTCATATTCACTGCAAAAAAAATAATGCTTCGAAACACACACGAACGTACACTCATTCACGTATATCAATCTAGATGCACACACTTTCTTGTGTGTCTGTGTATGTTTGCGTATGTGTGTACGTGTTTGTGTATGCATGTGCGTGTAAGTGGGTCCCATGATTTCACATGTTCCAGTTTTGTGTTTCTTATTCACGAGTATGTGTAATCGTGTAAGTTGATGTATTTGGTTACGAAACTGTTATTTTAATTTGTCAGCGTACATACGTGTGTGATTACGTTAATATCTACACACGCACATACACACACACGCACATACACACACACGCACATACACACACACGCACACACACACACGAAAACGTGTGCATGTGTGGGGTGCGAAGGTTGTGTAGAGGTGCGAAGACTGTGTGTGTGTGCGTGTGTTTAAATTTTTTTTTACTTGTTTCAGTCATTTGACTGCGGTCATGTTGGAGTAACGCCTTTAGTCGAAGAAATCAACTCCAGGACTTATTCTTTTTAAGCCTAGTACTCATTCTATTGGTCTTTTTTTGCCGAGCCGCTAAGTTACGGGGACGTAAACACACCTACATCGGTTGTTAAGCGATGTTGGGAGGACAAACACAGACACACCAATACATCATCATCATCATCATCATCATCATCATCATCATCATCATCATCATCATCATCGTTTAACGTCCATCTTCCACGCATGCATGGGTAGGACAGTTGACAGGAGCCGGCCAGGTAGAAAATTTACCCAAGTCTATTGTGTCTGTTTTGGCAGTGATTTTACGGCTGGATGCCCTTCCTAATACCCAAAACACCGCAAAGTGAACTCAGTGCTTTTTACATGACGCTACCACAGGCAAAGTTAGTTTTGGCAAGATTCTTACAGCTGGATTTCCTTCTAGACGCCAACCACGTTACAGTATGGACTGAATGCTTTTAACGTGGCACCAGCACTGGCAGGGTAACCTCGTAACTCACAAGACAAAGAGTTCTGAGAGGAGCAGGGCATTTGTGTCAGAGGATGACAGTTAGAGTGTGACAAAGAGACAGAGAAACAGAAGCAAGTGTCTTGCCACAACAGAGGGAGCATTAGAGGAGATGACCCAGTATCAAATGATGAAAGGTTAGAGTGTTACAGAGAAATACAGAGGCAGAAATCTGTTTTACTATAGAGGCGGTACATGGTTACCCAGTGAGAGGCCAGAAACATGTATGCTGATGTAAAGGTGATATTTGGTTACCTAGTCAGAGGAAAAACAAAAGAAGGAGAGGGAGAGAGAGATCAAAGGAAAAGAGAGAGAGAGAGATCAAAGGAAAAGAGAGAGAGAGATCAAAGGAAAAGAGAGAGAGAGATCAAAGGAAAAGAGAGAGAGAGATCAAAGGAAAAGAGAGAGAGAGATCAAAGGAAAAGAGAGAGAGAGAGAGAGAGAGAGAGAGAGAGAGAGAGAGAGAGTAGGAAACAGCAAAAGTGTATGAGAGAGAGCAGAAGAGAGAGGGTGTTGTGCTAGAGTATACTCACAAGTAACAAGAATATGAGCGTAAAACCTGGATAGAAAAATAGGCAGTGGGGGTGGGGAGTAGTGACAAGTAAGCACAGCAGTGAGGGCAAGAAAGGGGAGTGGAAAACAATCATAATGCACGAGGAGGAAATGTGAGAAAGAGAAAGGTGCCGTTAGAAGAGGAGTTGTAGTTTGATTTCTTAGGGTAGAGTGGCTGAAAAGTGTGTTGTTACATGTGGGTGGGACACAACTTTTCTAGCACACAGTTTCGTGGACGGGTCTTCCCTAGGACCTCATATCGTCAAATATCTCGGTCTACTGTCATTTCCTTTGTGAGCCCCAACACCCTAAGATCAGTTCTCACCACTTCATCCCATGTCATCCTGGATCTCCCTCTTTCACAAGTACCATCAACTGTCAGCGTACTTCTGTATACAGCTGTCTTCACTCATACGCATCACATGTCCAAACCACCGCAGCCTCCTCCTCTGCATACCACATTTAATCCCTCTTACGCCTAAATTTTCTCTCAATACAGTTGTGCCTTTGTCAGTCATGCACACTGACCGACATATATACACGACGGGCTTCTTTCAGTTTCTGTCTACCAAATCCACTCACAAGGCTTTGGTCGGTCCGAAGCTATAGTAGAAAACACTCGTCCAAGGTGTCACGGAGTGGGACTGAACCCGGAACCATGTGGTTAGGAAGCAAGCTTCTTACCACACAGCCATTCCTGCGCCTAGATAGATAGATAGATAGATATATAGATAGATAGATATATAGATAGATAGAAAGATAGATATTTAGATAGATAGATATGAATGTTTGTGCGTGTGTGTGTTTGTACATATATATATATATATATATATATACATATATATATACATATATATATATACATATATATATATATATATATATATATATATATATACATATATATATATATATATATATATATATATATACATATATATATATATATATATATATATATATACATATATATATATATATATATACATATATATATATATATATATATATATATATATATATATATATATATATATATATATATATATATATACATATATATATATATATATATATATATATATATATATATATATATATATATATATATATATATTTTTTTTTTTTTTGTATTTGCTGCCGATTAGGTAAACCGTAAATACGCGGTATATTTTGAAAAATTAGACATAGGAACACGAACCATGCTGCGTATTGATTCGTGCTTCATATGTTGTCTGGTCATTTCTGCTGACGATAGTCCGACCTTGTAAGATATAATCTTTATCTTACTAAAATTGACTTGAAACCATGGTACAGAATATAGATTGGTAAAAGTTTTTATTTTTCATTTCCTTTCGAAATTATCCCTAACTTTTGTGGTATGTAGTCTTTTGCTGCCATTTCTAGCGAGTAGATGTCCTATTATAGGCATCTCTGCATTTTAAATGAATAATACATAGTCTATTGACTGTTTTTTTACTCTCGCTAGACCACTGGTGGTAAATAAAATTTCTAAAATTTTTTTACTACCCTATTAATAATGATATATACATATATAGATAGATAGATAGATAGATAGATAAATATACATCTGTTGGAAGTGTTATATTTAACTGAATCATTTTCACGTACATTTTCTGTACGTCGGTACAGGCTGCATTTGAACTTACAACCAATTTCTTAGTTACGCATTCAAAGAATTCGTCGTGAATCAGTTCAGAGATTGCGCGTGCAAGTGTGTGTTTGAGCTTGTCTTCAAATTTTGCAATATATGTGTGTATTACTATTGAAATAAATATACATATGACTACATGAATATCTTAAGTGTATGTGTATACTCTCAGTGTACATATGCATATGTATTTTCATGTCTGTCCTCTTTACACTAGTCCCATTGACAGTCTATTTCAACCACCCACTTCTTCCATCTGCCACAACGCTGTAACTCAGTGTTTCAAAACTATTCAAGACTCCACAACCATAGCATTCTGTGTAGATATATTTCCAGTAAACACAGCGCTTTCTCTTCTACTGCCATTTCATTGGAATTTATTTTTGCATTTACTTATTTATTGTTAAATATTTATATTGAGAGAATGGGGTAGGGAGTTAAGGAACTGTAAACCAAAACTTTTCACTGTGCTCGCTAATCAGCTGGCTTCTTATCTGCTAAACACATGCACACCCTTATGTATAGTTGTGCGTACATACATAGATGCATACACAATTATATATATATATTTGTAGGTATGCGAGTGTGTGTGTGAAAGACAGAGAGTGAGTGAGTGAGTAAGAGAGAGTGAGTGAGAGAAAGAGAGGTTTGGATGTATAAACGGGTGAAAGTGTTCCCAATGCATGTAGTTAATTCGTTTGAAACTAATTTTAATTCTGTTGCCCTTCATCTTTTTCTTGCATTAAGGACATAGTAAGAAACTGTGTAGGAGAGGAGAGGACCATCACCTTTGAACACAAACGCACGTGTGTGTGTTTGTATGTGTAAGAATGTAAGTATGTATATGTGCATAAGTGTACACACGTACACACACACACACAAACAAGCACACGCACACATACACCAGGCAACTGTGTGGTTAAGACGTTTGCTTCACGACCACGTATTCCCTGGTTTCAGTACACTGGCAAACTATGTTAAAAATTAATGCAACCTACTCAATAATTTGAGTCCCGTGAAAAAGAAAAAGAAATAGCATCAACGTTTTGGGCATAGCAAATGGATAAAGTTGTGACGGATACCAGAACTAGGTGTATGAAGGACGGGGGTCACCAATAAGCAAAACGAATTGGTAGCAACTGGTAGGTGTTGGCTAGTATGTATGAGCTTGGCGGTTATTTGTGTGTTGGTGATTTATCTGTGAATCGTATAGTAGGAATATGTGTAAGTCTGTATGTATAGGAAATAGCGGAAATACTTTGAAACGATGCAGAACTAAAACAGAAATAGTGAAACAACAAAATGTACTATATTTCATTAATACGGTTCACTGTAGTTAATATGTGTGTATAAACGCTATAGAAGAGCATGCACTTTTTGTTACTCGTGTTTCAATGACCCACTCAACTAGGAAATAGCTGAAAGGTGTTCCAATTTCTAGGAGTTTCTATGGGAGAGAGAAAGTGAAAGAGCAAACCTACTCAAGCAGTTTCTAGCTGACTGATTGATACCCACTGAATTTCTCGAATGTGTCATTGTAGACTTAACTAAAAAGCATCGAGTCATCTAGATCATATCTAGATAATTTCTTCAGTTAGTTTATAATTTCCGTTGGGTGTATACAATTTCGGTTACAATGGTGAGCTGCAGGGCAAGTCTAGATAGAATAAATAGACACAGGGTCATTTATTGGTAATTGAAAGCACTGTTTCAGAAGCAGAAAGGTTACAAAGACAGGATTAGTAATGAGATATGAAGGTGTTGGCAACTGGATTAGATGAGATAATCAGAAAAAGTATAGTGACCCACGTGATAGCCACAAAGAGGGTTGTATTGTCAAACTCAAGGCACATACTACAAGACAATAGAATAAAAGCCGCTCAATGGGCGGCCTGAGTGACAGAAGTATGATGTGGAAACAAAAATGCTCTTACCGTTGGTCAAAATGATTTCCAACCCTTCTCTGGTGCATAACCTACATGGCCACTCCCACCCCCGTAAGGTACTATGTGCCCCAATACCAACAAACACATGTCATAACTAACCCTATTATCGTTCAATTTATGGACATATGTTAGTGACGTAGAGTGCCTCCATCTTGGGAGTGCTTATGCACCGAAATGTGTTGCTTAATAGGGTTAATAATGACTCCTATGTAAAACTTATTGGGATGCGTAACCACCTCACATTTATCTATATATATAAAAATGAGAATGTGTGTCTGTCTGTCTGTCTGTCTGTGTGAATCCCTAAAACTCGAGAACTACGCAACCAATTTCATTCAAATTTTACACATGCCTTACTTAGGGTTCCAGTTGTGTTTTAGTAAAAAAAAATTATTAACTTCTTGCAGAGTTCGAGCACACGGCAACATAATATCTCCTCCACTATTTAAGTATTACGTGTCAAAAGTGAAACAAAAACACTCATGTCAAATACTTTCACTTTAAAAATGAAACTATTCCACTAACTGAAACAATCACATTTCGATACTGTAGTGACAGATACTTTCACAGAGAAAGAAAGAGAGAAAGAGAGAGACAGAAAGAGAGAGAGAGAGAGATGTATATGTATACATATACATGTATATGTACACCATTTCGATACTGTAATGACAGATACTTTCAGAGAGAGAGAGAGAGAGAAAGAGAGAAAGAGAGAGAAAGAGAGAGAGAGAGAAAGAGAGAGAGAGAGAGAGAGAGAGAGAGAGAGAGAGAGAGATGTATATGTAAACATATAGATGTACACGTATATGTATATATATATAGATCTATACATACATGTATATGTATACATATGTGTAGATGTATATATATATATAGATGTACATGTAATATGTACACATATATACATATATACATGCATACAGATATCTATACATATATACACCCATCACACACACGTACACATGCACACAAACACACACATTAGTCATTTGTTTTCTTATCCAAAACTACGTCAAAAGTACTGAATGGATCTTTATGAAATTTGGAAATTATATTCTTTGCATAACGGCCATAATTCCCATGAAAATTCATATATTTTTGATGTTGATGAAATTTTAACCCGAACATAACAGATGAGCATTATTTAGAAAATGATGTCACACGTTATCGAGGCTACCATTCTTTCTGGATGTGCAAAAGGGATGACGTCTTTATTCCAAGAATTCCTCTTACTCCATCAGGAGCAGACATTCCTTTTACATTCAGAAGACTACAATTCCCCCTTCGTGTGACTTTTGCCATGTCCATAAACAAATATCAGGGTCAAACACTGTCTGTAGCTGGTCTTCTCTTGGAAGAGCCCTGCTTCTCACATGGACAACTGTATGTTGGCTGCTCAAGAGTGGGCAGCAACAAAAAAACCTATTTGTATATGCTCCACAAGGGAAAACAAGGAACATAGTTTACAATGAGGTGTTATAATCACAACAGCAAGAAAGTATGTACATGATCACCTTCTTTTACGAAACTTCATTGACTTTCATATATTTATATTGATATACATATATATACGTGTGTTTGGGTGCGTGTGTGTATATACATCTCTATATATAAAGATGATGCGTAGTCTAGACGGCGTTTTTAGATTTCATTATTCTCTTTAACCCGGGCAACGCCGGGTATTTCTGCTAGTATACAATATTGGTGTGTATATGCACATTGATGTATGCATGCACAGCCATCAGGTGCGACTCTCCCCCCGAAGTGAAGGGTCCAGATTCACCCAAATCAAGGGAATTCTTCAAGGTCCTGGTGACATCCCCGCTCAATCGACCCAGCTGCTGCTATCATTCCGAGAACTGATCCGATGAAGAGTCTGTCCCAGGTTGGATTCAACTCCAAGACTGACCCCAGAAGTCAACGTTCCACTGAGAGCCAGTCCGCGCAAAATGCTTAGTAAGCTTCTCCCTATTAGAAGCATCTAATACTCTACACATTAGGAGCCATAGAACAGGACAGTTTGATGGTACTTTTGTTGAATATACCATGGTATCTATGTTGCGGAGGAAGGGCATTCTCGAAGATCGGGAAAAAATTCTAGGGATGTTCGTTTTTACATTAGAAGAGGGAGACAGACCGGACATAATTAACTGCCTCTGCCTTCTCCTCTTACTCCCAGAGTGTAGTATGAAAAGATTTTCAATGACCCGTCGGGCTAAGCGCCTGGTGTCGAAACGCGCCCCGTGTGATAGAGGAAATAGGGCCCATTGATCCAACCACACCACAATGGACAGGTCCGGATTTCCTGCGGGGCCTGATGAGCTAGGTCACCTCTCGAGAGGTCTTATTGTCACCGTGGTGAGTAGACAACCCTACCATCCTATTGAGGTTTGCAGCTGGACCAGGGGTTACTTGATCTACTTTGGGTATACTATTGTTCCTAACAATCTCCCCGGTATTCTTAATAAATAAATAATCGTTAAGGGCTATTTTAAGCTTGATGTCAGAGATAAATTTAGTGCTATTTCTATAACCAGCCCTTCTGAGAGCCTTATATTATTCTGCGTTATTTTGGAATATACATTCATTGGCATAAAAACTGGAAACCCTAATGTAGGATGACAGAGCAGCTGCCGATCAACCTAACGGGGGATCTCACTAGGTTTGTGATACGAAAAATATAGTCCCAGGTCCAAATCTAAGGTAAAAATCTAGAAAATTAACCCTTCTACTACACTTCTGCACTATAATTTGGCTTGTGCTCCGCACTCTAGCCTGTCTCGAGTTTGGTGCCCCGCATCTTATTCTACTGGATACCGGAGTGGATAGTGGAGCCGACTACTGAGCCCAAATTTGGTTGCGTGTCTCCCTCTGTATATGTGGTGTGTGTGTGTGTGTGTGTGTGTGTGTGTGTGTGTGTGTGTGTGTGTGTGTGCGTGCGTGCGTACGTAAATTGACAAGATAAGAGACGTGAGGTGAGCGAATAGATGTTTATTTCGTTATTTGACTGATGTTTCGTAACTTGTACCATATATCTTTATCCTTACAAAAAGCAAAGTTTGTTTGTTTGTTCGCACGTTGACCGATGAAAACACTAAATAAAATTGATAATATTTCAGGTTTTTCGAGTCATTTAAATTAATTTGACCATTTCGCAGATAACTGTGCACTTATTTTCCGAAAAGAGAATGGGGTGGCCGAGGTGGTGGTGTATTGACTCCTACTTCTAACAATCTGTAAACTCTATTTCACGGTACTGGTTTCTTTACAGATAGGGCATATCTACACAAGAGTGCCCCACCGAATTTGTTTCTTCATAACTTTAGGGAAAATGGATATTTTTGAATAGAATTTTCTTCAAATATGCTTCTAATGGCGTACATTTCAACTATTTAGGAATTTGTTGTGAAAACTTCTTTTCGCTCCTATCAAAGCATTCACTCTCTGAATGGAGAAGTTATATAAAAAAAAAAAGTAGACAATTGCAAATACTTTGGAAGACATATTTCCAAATCCAAGAGTGATGTGGAAATAACTTAACTGTTTGGATTAGATATGAAAATCTAATCTTCCGCGAAAAGCTTAAAATATACTTCTTCATATCTGCATATTTTATATTTCTATATAATTCGCTTCAGACCACGTCAGTGACAGGATCTTGAACAAAGTTGCATAGGCTAATAAACGGATGTAACTGGGTACAAATACAATTGCGAAATGTCTATGCAGTAGAAGTGTGCTGTATATGCTGTATAATTGACTGTAGAAATAAAATATATGTAGATGTATTAATCTCCATATTTATTGTAATTATTTCGCTAAACTATTTATAATCCAGCAAAGCGAACCCAGGTTTTACCCGTCGGATGAAATACATTGGGATTGTTTATCTCAAGTAAACCTAGGTACTCCATACCACTCGAAGCGGTTAGCCATAACGGATTATAACTGAGTGCTCGAACGGTACCCGCCTGGATATTTTATCCCTATATATATATACAGTATAGTAAGCTGTCATAATAGAACTTAGAGTTTCAAATGCCGAAGCTAAAAGCTTCCGGGCATTTTCATCGGCTATTTTTGACGATAAGCACTATGAGAAAAAAAAAAAAACTTGAATAAAAGGGAAGTTACTCTATTAGGCATGTAAAAATATAAAAGATATAAAATATAAAAATAAAAAATAAACTCAACTACATTCTCACTATAGATAGAAACCTACTTTCGTAAAAACTACACACGTACACACTCACACAGACATGTATATATATATATATATATATATATATATATATATATATATATATATATATATATATATATATATATGAAAGAAGGTTTGAAAATGCACTTATTTTTAAAAAATATTTATTTACTTAACCGGTTTCACTTTTTTAGAAAAAGATTATCAAAAGTCTTTGAGAATAATAAAAAATGTTAAAAAACAGTCTGAGTATTAAAATGCATATATACATTCTTTGATGATAAAATATATTTAAAGTATAAAGCTTTGTATGAACTTTGTAGTGTTACATACTGATTGTCATATTAAGGTGAAATTGTTAAAAACAGTGTTAAAAACAGTGTATGAAAATACACATATGGAAAAATACATATACATATACATATTCTCATACATATTCTTTGACAATCGAATAAAATTGAGAAGGAACTGACCTGGCCTTTTTCTCTTGTGTATATTGAAGGAATGTTTTACTGTCTTAAGAGACAGTATGACTGGCTATCTGGGGTGGGAGGGAAGAAGAGTTAAAGAAGATTTTTTTATTTTTGGTTGGTCTGTGACAGTCTGTCATGGTTCACTGGTTTTTGGGACTGGTTCTGTGCACATCTCTATGTGTGTGTATATATGTGTGTTTGTGTCCGTGTGTGTGGGTGTGTGTGTGTGTGTGTGTGTGTGTGTGTGTGTGTGTGTGTGTGCCGTTTTTATTGGTCCCAGAGTTTATTGTGGAATGTGTATATGAGTGTGTGTTTGAGTGTTTTTTGTGTCGGTGGGGATGTTAGGTGTGTGTACGTGAGACTGTGCGTATATCTCTTTGTCTGAGTGTGTATGTGTTGTTTTGATCGTCTTTGTGGTGTGTGTGTGTGTGAGAGCAACCGTATGTATGTGTGAGGGTGTGTACGTATGTGTGCGTATGTGTGTGTATGTATGTGTGCATCTGTGTGTGTGCGTGGGAGTGTTTTGTGTGAGTGTGGGAGTGTGTGTGTGTCTCTCTGTCTGAGTGGGTGTGTTGTTTTAAATACCTTGTGGTGTGTGTGTGTGTGTGTAAGCAAACGTATGTGTGTGATGGTTCATATGTATGTGTATGCCTATGTCTGTATGTGTGCGTGTGTGGCATGTGTATATGAGTATGTGTGTGTTTTTTTATCTATGGTAGGATGGTGTGTGTATGTGTGTGCACGTTTGTGTGAGTGTGTATGTGTGTGATTAATATTTGTTAGGGTGTTGTGTGTGCGCATGTGTGTGTATGTGTATATGTGTTTGTTCGTGTGTGTGCGTGAGTGCGTTTGTGAGCGCGTGTGTATGTGTGTGTTTTTGTGTCGGTGGGGATGTTAGGTGTGTGTTCGTGAGACTGTGCGTATATCTATTTTTCTGAGTATGTATGTGTTGTTTTAATCGTCCTTGTGATGTGTGTGTGTGAGAGAGAGCGCAACCGTATGTATGTGTGAGGGTGTGTACATGTGTGTGCGTCTGTGTGTGTATGTATGTGTGCATCTGTGTGCATCTGTGTGTGTGCGTGGGAGTGTTTTGTGTGAATGTGGGAGTGTGTGTATACGTGAGTGTGTGTGTGTCTCTCTCTGTGTCTGAGTGAGTGTGTTGTTTTAAATACCCATTGTGGTGTGTGTGTGTGTGTAAGCAACCGTATGTGTGTGTGATGGTTCATATGTATGTGTACGTATGTTTATTTGTGTTGTGTGTTGGTGGGGGTGTTATATGTGTGTACGTGAGTTTGTGTGTGTCTCTAAGTATGTTTGTGTTTGAGTTGTCATTGTGGTGCGTGTGTGTGTGAGGGAGCAACTGTATGTGTGTGCATGAGGGTGTATGTGTGTGTGAGCATGTATGTGTGTGTTGTATTTATTAGGTGTCCTTGTACGCTGGGTTTATCCAGGTGAGGTGTATGTGTGTGCATGTGTGTTCCGTGTATGTTGGTACTGGGTATGCGTTTGTATGTGTGTGTACGTGGGTATGGTTTGTGTAGTTTCCTGGTGTATATGTGTACATGTGTGTGTGCGCTGTAATTGTGAGTGATTAGTTTTGTTTGTATTGTTAGTACAGTATATGTGTGTATACGTGTGCGTGTGTTTGTGTGAGTGCGTCTATGTGGCTTGTATTTGTCGGGGAGGTGTGTCATTGTGTGTGCATGCTTCTGTGCATGTGTGCTTGTGGGTGTTTGTTGTGATTGTTGGGATTGTATTGTGTGTGTTTTTCTTTTGAGTGTGTGTGTGACATTTTTACTGGGGAACAGGCGTATGGTGTTTGTATGTGTGTGTACATATGTATGCAAATATGCGTGTGTGAATATGATTTGTGGTTGCCGGAGTGGTGTGTAGGTGTGTGCATGTACCTGTTTACATATGTGTGTATGGGTGTTGGTTGTGGTTGCTACAATTGTATTGTAAGTATATATATGCGCATGTGTTTTTTCTTGAAATGTATGTGGGTTTGTGCTCTGGTGTGGAGATACTGTGATTGTGTGTGTGTGTATATATGTGTGTAAGTGTGTTCGTGTCGGAGGTTTGCATTGTATTGATGTGTGTGATTTTGCGTATCTGTGTGTCTTTGTTTTGGGCGTGCACCTGGGGAGGAGGCTTATGTTAGAGTATGTTGAGCTGTGGTCTGTATTTTTGAATAAGATTATTTTCCTTATTTATTCGTGTTTGGTCAGTGGTGTTGTCTGAGCATTGGTATAATGGGAAAACTAGGAATTTGGGGGACTTGTTTTGTGCACACAGATCTAAGTGCCCACTGAGTGGTATCTGTCTTGTGGTGGGATCCCTCAATTGTTGGCGGTGGACTGTCATCCTTTCTCTGAGAGTAAGGCTCGTTTGCCCTATGTATTCTTTGTGGCACCCTTCACACCTTATGGCATAAAGTAAATTTTTTGATGCGCAGGTGAAGTTATTTTTTATGACAAAAGTGTGTCCCGACTGGAATCTGTATGTTGTTCCTTCCATGCCCATACACACATTATTACATACTCATATACACATCTCCCAACACACACACACACACACACACACACACACACACACACGCATATATGAATGTACATATTTGTACATACACACGCGCGCATATACATATACACGCATATGCATATATATGTATAAATACACACACACATATACTTGTATATGTATATGCAACTTCATCATCACAAAGAATGTACATACATATATATATATATATTAGACATTTATGCAAATATACTTATACATAAACAAAAACATATACACACTCGCACAGGTATATATTCACACTCGCCGCATACATGAATATACATATATGTATAGAGTACATATATATACGTATATATATATATATATACATACATATACACCCTCCTATCAATCAACACACAACCGAAAATATACAAGCGTATGTATATACATATGCGTATAGAGAAAGGAGACAAGTGCATGACAGTCGCCCTTATGCACTAGATACAGTTGTAGCAGCACAAGCAGTCAGCGCCATATTGGATGAGATCTTATAAGGGACCATTTCGTGTGCTATCGCGCACGCCCAAAAGTCTCGACATCAATGGTCGACAGACTTAAAAGGGCACATTTTCAAGTGGCCACACCCTTCGATGACACCCCAAACACGCCCACCTTTGATCCTTTACAACCACCTACACAACCACCTTCACATGCACCTTTGACTTGACCACACCAACACCTACACCTCCACCTTCATCGTCACTACCTAACACGAACAAACCCTATGTCACCAGGACAGGCCGCACTGTGCATTGGCCCAAAAAACTCACTAAAACTATTTATATCTGACAATCTCTTTTGTGTTTTCCTGTGACAGACAATTGCTTTCTTGTGTTACTGGACAGTTCCAATACTCTGCCATTGAACATTTTGTCAAATTTTGAGCATGCCAATTTATACTTCTTGCAATTATTTTTCTGTTTGACTTGCCACATTGTTGTACCATATCCTGTTGGTTGCGATCAGTTGCCATCTTTGCTCTTTCTTGTGCCTGCTCCAATTATTCTGTTTTCGCACTGCCGCACTCAGGGGGGGGGAGCCCTTAGTCAGCGCCATATTGGATGAGATCTCGCGGCAGCCATTGCCATCTCCGAGACTGGAGCGAGACCTCACCTGCATCCATTTGCCATGCGCGAGCTCACAACAAGGCTCGCGATGGCAAACTATATAAAAGAAAGAAACCACGAGGTTCGATCTCTTTCCCTGGGACTGCTTGCAGAACACACTTCACTAGCTGGACCTCTAGGCTAATCCGCTTGTCGTATTTCCTGAGACAATTAGCCCGCGTAACGGAGAATGACAAATTCACACTACATGAGATGGTTGCAAAGAGCAACGTACCACACCTTTGTATATATTGTAAATAAAACTAATGGAGAACCTGCGTTTTGCCTAATACTTCTTTACTTGACTGCTGGAGCCTTGGGCAACACGAAGAATAAGAAATTAATGGGAGAAAGGCGATATTCAACCGATATCGAGAACCTTGCCTCCCATTATACAGTCTTACACTCATATAATATAAACACACGCGTACACATATATACACATGTACATACATACACATTTCATATATACTTATAAATACATATACTCAAACGCGTATACAATCACACAATTGAAAAAGGAAAAAAGGAAAAAAAGAAAAAAAAGGAAAAATATATATATATAAAACAATAAAAGCAGTTAAGACATATGAAAGGTTTGTACAGGGACATAATAAAAAAAGCAAGTTCTATCCGTGATCTTGGGTGGGGGCCAAAACCGTAACAAGTATTTTGTCATATGTGAACATGATCCAAAACATTCAGTTCTTGAAGCGGGGTCTAAGGAACTTTTCCAGATGAGCCATCTTTCCATATCACGAAGACCGCACTTCTCACTGTCGTTGGTATAAGGTTTACACTTGGCCAATATCTTCCAGTGAGTTTTATAACTACACCTTGTTCTTTTAAGAACCGTATATAACTGGATAATTTGGTCGTTTTTCTTTTATCCCAGTGTTTGAAGCTTAAGGTGCGGTTATTGAACCTAGCTTTAAATTTTCCCTCTGTCAGACCCACATATTTCTTTGACGAAACTGTTCTTAGCGGTCGTAGAATGTACGGTGGCTTCATAATGGTCTCGGTCATACAGGCACCATTTAACGGGCACAAGTCTTTATCTCTGCAGGAACAGCTGGCTTTGTGTTGTTGTTTTTTTGTGTTATGTGCAATTATATTTTTTTAATTTTTAGTTGAACTAAAACTAATTTTTAGGTTATACCTATTGAAGAGTTTCCTATATTTATAATTATTTGGAAAGTGCCTATCTATAAGTGATAAGAAATGCTTGCCTATATTAAAAGTCACTTAGTGGGGGGGGGGAGTTAGGGTGTGTGAGCCAGATAATTTTCCTGTGTCTATGTTTCCTTTTTTTATTATTTCTGGCCTAATAGAGGTGTGTAAGTTATTTCCTTTTTAAATCCACTGGCTTTAAGAGCTTTGTTATTATATAGTGGGGCAGCATTATTAATATGTTTCTATCGGAGGAGAGGCTAGAAATTCTCCTACTAATATTCTTAACTAAATTCTTAAGCACTATGGAGTGAGGCAGGAACCTAAATTAATATAACTAAGTCTATCGTTGGGCTTCATATACGGTTTGTAAATATTCTTTTTTAAATCTAGAGATACGTCAAGGAAATTGACAACCGTCAGGTTGGTATCTATTGTTATGCTAAGATCGAATGTTTTCCTAAGGTGGATAATATTCTTCCTTAACCGATCTTGCGCTGACCCATTGGTATTTGTAGTTAAAGCTAGAGCATTGTCCTTATAAATAGCGAAATATACATCAAGAAAAGCCCAATTTTATTCATATATATGCATATGCGCGTATATGGATATGCGTGTGTGTGTATGTACATAGATGTGCATTCATATATGCGGTGAGTGTGAATATATGCCTCTACAAGTGTGCATATATGTATATGTTTACATTTGTGTATGAGTATATTTATTAGTATAAATGTCTAGCATAAGTGTAGGCATATATCTATGTGGAGATGAAGTTGCGTATTCATATGTGTGTGTGTATAATTATACATATATATGCTTATACATGTATATGTATATGCGTGTGGAGAGAGAGAGAGAGAGAGAGAGAGAGAGAGAGAGAGAGAGAGAGAGAGAGAGAGAGAGAGATGTGCATAAGAGCATGTAATAATGTGTGTATGGGCATATATATATATATATATATATATATATATATATATATATATATATATATATATATATATATATATACATGTCTGTGTGAATGTGTACGTATGTAGTTTTTACGAACTCAGAAGGTTTCTATCTATTGTGAGAATGTGGTTGCGTGTATTTTTTTATTTTTTTATATTTTATATCCTTTATATTTTTCATTCCTATTAGAGTAAATTTCCTTTTATTCAACGGTTTTTTTTTCTTAGCGTATATCGTCAAAAATAGCCGATGAAAATGCTCCGAAACTCTGAGTTCTATTATGACAACTTACTGATTGTTCTATACCATATATGTAACTTCCTCTATTTTCATAATATCGAGGTCTCGTTCTTTTGTTGTCATTTTATTATTATTAAAATACATACATATATATATATATATATATATATATATATATATATATATATATATATATATATATATATATATATATATGTATATATATATATATATATATATATATATATATATATATATATATATATATATATATATATATATATATATATATATATATATTCCCGGATTGGGGCGAAACACAACAATTTTTAAGGAACCTTAATTCTACGGTATGCACAGAGTTTCAAATAATATTCTAAATAAAATATATGAAAATTAGGGTTATGTAAGTCCCTGTACATCCTCGCATACACCCCCCCCCCACTAATCAAATACCCTAATTTTCTATATCAATCATATAATCTCTAGCACGTATAAACTAAATTGCTTATGGATATGAAACATTTGATCATATTTCACTGTAGAAATTTTGCTTAAAACATCTGATGAGTAGATAGCAAAAACATTGAGATATAAGACAATTGGTTTGTAGGCACCCCTCTAACATGGTAAAATTACAACTTTTCATTATGTATTAAGTGAATTTTTTTAGAAAATGTATGCATTTGTTAAATGATTTTCTTTTATTTTTCAAATTATTTCAAAGCTAAATTATATTATAGTTTTGCAAAAATACCTACATAGATTTTAACTGTAATAATTTGTTCATGTATTTCGTTTGAGATTCGTGCATAGTTTTTTTTTTTTTTCCATATCATAATAGTCATTAGGAATTTACATTTTTTTTTTTTACGTTTAAAGTACTTTTTGGAATATAGGCTTTTTTTTTATTAAAAAAATATAATATAAACAATACAAACTATATAAATAAATAAAGATTCCAATAACTGGGGTTTTTTTCAGGTAGGGGTGGTTGCATATAATTTATAAAATATTATGTAGGTAATATTTAACCAATACAAAGTTAATAACATTAAAACAAGTTTACAGTTCCTTACATTTTCAGTATTCAAAACACAGAACTGGTGGGGCGGCTATGCGAGGGGTAGGGGTGGTCGCAAACATTTTAAAACATTTAAAACATTTAGAATTTGTTATTTTATTTCTCACAGCAAAATGAACACCAAGCAATATAAAATTTCGACCCACCCATAATATATATACTTATACATACATACATACATACATACATACATACATACATACATACATACATACATACATACATACATACTGTCTTTGTGTGTGTAGGCGCAAGCGTGGTTATGTGGTAAGGAGCTTGCTTCCCAACCACATGGTTCTGGGTTCAGTCCCACTGCGTGAAACCTTCGAGAAGTGCCTTCTACTATAATTTCGGGCTGACCAAAGCCTATTGAGTGGATTTGGTAGGCAGAAACTCTGTGTGTGTGTGTGTGTGTGTGTGTGTGTGTGTAAGCTTGTCTGTGCTTCTCCCCCATTACCTCTTAACAACCGGTGTTGGTGTGTTTATGTCCTCTACCTTAGCGGTTCAGCTTAGAGACGGATATAATCAGTACCAGTCTTTTGAAAAAAAAGTACTGGGGTGTCAATTAATTCGACTAAAAATTCCTGTCAGAATATCAAATACACTCTTTTCTGTGAAGGAGTCAAAACAAGGTGATTGTTTTTTTCATTTCTCTTTTAGTCTCCAGTGCTTTCCATAGTCCATAGCTGAGGAATATAATAAAAAGGGTACGAGGGTATCACCGTGTGGCACACCAGCAGTAATCTGAAAGAAGTTGGTGTCTCTATCGGCAGAATGGACTTTAGCTCTAGTTTTCCGAAAGAAAATCATGATAGCGTCAACGCGTGACTAACAAAAAGCGATACCAAAACATCTCGTACATCACAAAGACAATATTAAAGCAGAGGCTGAGATTTATTGGTCATTGGTGCTATAACAAAGAGGAGAAAGTAGCTGAATTCTGTTATGGCAACTTTCTCACGGTAGGCAAGTAAGAGGTAGAGCAGGAAAGAAACTACATCAACCAATTGCTAGAAGACACTAGATGCACTATCCAAAAATTTCAAAATGCTATGGAAAGACAAAGAGGGAATAGTGATGGGTATCAAGGATGCCGAGAATATCTCGATTTAGTAACAGGCTATCTAAAAAAAAAAATATTATTATTTAATGAAAAATCTCAGTTTATTTTGCTGGGTATGACGGAAAGTGTCAGCTGTCCACAGCCAGCAGGCTAAAATGACACTTGTTTGAAATTTTTCAAATCGAGAAAGATAGATTTTCTACGATGATATCAAGACGGACACCAAAACGCAAGTGACTGAAAGAGTAAAAATGAGCTGGAGGTCCATTCATCCGCACGTCTACCAATACATAGAAACAACCGAGTACACACTTAGTATCTACATTTTCTTCCCGACACAAACTTGGCAGATATGAAAGACTCACCGTGCGACGAGGAGGAGCCGAAACTGTCGTAAAAGAAATGTACTGGATTGAAGAGGAAAAACAACTCAAAAAAGGTCGCTGCAAGGTAAAGTCTAAAAAGCATCCACCTACAACGACTGCACGGACGACATTTTTAGACGTTTGGTTCGATTTGTTCAAATGACTAACTTCCTAATGAACATTTCATTCTCTAATATTAATGGAAGACTGAAACTGTCTTTTAGATGCATGGCAGGATTGCGTGGGGACAGCTCATGGGAGAAGGAAGTGCAAAAGCATCGAAAATCTGCTAAAAAGTTTACACTCTCTGAAAAGAAACACTGGATTTTTTAGATGTGCCACTGTGAACGTGGAGCAATCATAGAGAGGCTTAGAAACAAGTTTGGCTTCTGTGGGGCCGTGAACAATTTGGGTCATTCCAATATTTTTGTGAGGGTCGACCATTATTACTTAAAAACCACTCTGAAATTGACACGTCTTTAGAGGCTGGTTCACTACTGTGCACAGCAATATCTGTTCTGTGGTTAAAGTAAACGGTAGCCTCTCAGAACCGTTTTGCATCACACACTTGGTACGATAGTGATACTTCTTTTACCGCTTCCATAATGATGAAAGATTCTCTAATAAGGTGAAAATACGAAACGGAAAATAACGAAAAATAACATTAAAAATCTTGCAAAACATCTCATAACAAAGTAATAAGTATATATATATATATATATATATATATATATATATATATATATATATATATATATAATGCACAGTATATAGATTTAACTAGACCTATGGTACTCATAAAAAAGCTCCTTTAATAGATCAGGTTACAAACCATATGGCGTTGCAAAATGCGCGCCCCAACACGGCTCCAATAGTCAGGCCAGTAGCTAGGAAACCGCAGGCCAGCCCAGCAACATACTTAGGAAGGAAGAAGTAGTCGTACCTGGTTGAATGTCTTGTGTAACGTGGTTTTTCGTCACCCAGGTTCGCTTCGACTAGTCACATCGAATCTTTTATACCGACTGTCTCCGTTGCGAAATTCACACTCACTGTTTACGTTGCCAGCTTCACAACTTCACACTGTCTTTTTATTGTTTGTTTGCGCTGCCATCTTCACACTCCGCGTTCTTTACGTCACCAACTAATTCTGCGCGTTCCTTTCCTAGTTCAAATCGCCCCCTCACTACAAAGACGCACAACCCAAAGAAAAACGTGCAACATGCAAAGTCCTTTCCAAAGCGCCTGAAGTAGGTACAGAGCCCTAAGAATATCCTCCACCCCTTCACACAGGTAGGAACCAGCCAATCCTTCACAGCTGCCACCTTCTATGAATCAATACAGATGCCATCTTCGCTCACAACACATCCTATGTACTTCACTTCCTTCTGGAACAACACTTCTTCGGACTCAACTTAAGACGTGCATCTCGAAACCTCTCGAATATCTCCGAGAACCTCTGCATCTCCTGATAGAAAGTCCGTCCAAATAAGATAACATCATCAAGATAGATGAGGGCTGTCTGCCAGCGTAAGCCCTCCAGTAGCCGGTCCATGAGGTGCTCGAATGTTGCAGGAGCGTTACACAAGCCGAATAGCATGACCTTGACCTGCCACAAACTCCGTCCATATGAAAATGCTGTCTCTTCCTTATCTTTTTCAGCATCCTTGATTTGATGGTATCCTACTTTCATATCCAAAGTATAAAACCACCGAGCCTTTGCTAAAGCATCAAGTGTGTCATCAATTCTAGGCAAGGGATACGCTGTCACTTCATTCAGAGCTCGATAATCCACACGACACTTCACTGAACTGTCTTTCTTATTTCTTTACTGCCCACAAGGGGCTAAACATAGAGGGGACAAACAAGGACAAACAAAGGGGTTAAGCCGATTACATCGACCCCAGTGCGTAACTGGTACTTAATTTATCGACCCCGAAAGGATGAAAGGCAAAGTCGACCTCGGCGGAATTTGAACTCAGAACGTAATGGTAGACGAAATAGCGCTAACCATTATCGCCTGGTGTGCTAACGTTTCTGCCAGCTCGCCGTCTTTCTTCCGCTCCAAAACAACTGCTGATGCCCAGGGACAGCACGATTTTTCTATTACCCACTGACGTTGATAATCTTCCATCACTTTTTCCATTTCCTGTCGCTGAACTGGCGCCATCTTCCTAACCGGTTGCTTGATTGGGTGATTATTCCCTGTATCAATATGGTGCTCCGCTAGATCCGTGCCAGCAAGGTCTAGGTCTCCTGCAGAGAACACATTAGCATACTTCACTAGCAACTACCTCAACCGCAACATTTAAGCGTCATCCAAACACTAACAACTCCCTGCAAACAGGCTTCAAGATGTATTGGCAGACCCCACTCCCACTTCTTCCGACTACACTCCTTCTGCAAGTACACAGGCGACACTGCTCCTGGTCTACTGCCTAACACAGCCCCCAAATTTTCCTTTGCGAATCTTTTGCGCTTCCCGCCACAACCAGCACTTTATCAGCATCTGTTTCCACCATGGTTCGTCCTTCCATAACCTTAGCCTTCATCTTGCACTGTCTGTCGGGCTCCACCATCCCCAGACAATCATCAAATGAGCCACTCACACTACACTGGAGCAGTAGTTCCGACTTCGGAGGGATCATTGTCGTCCGTAACGCTCTCACCTCACCACGAGCAGTGGTCCACTTTACTATCTTGACAGGGACTGATCTTTCTTGCACCCAAAACTTCATGGAGGAGAAGTCCAGCTGACACCCCATGGACACCAAGGAGTCCAAACCCAAGAGACAAGGATCTTCCATCTCCACCACGTAGACAAGAAACACGACCTCTTGCTCTGAACCTTGAATCGGGACATTGACCCGTCACCTCAGTTCAGTTCAGTGCCCGGTAACACCATATACCTGCTGTGATGACTCTGGTAGGTCTCAAAGCTGTAACACCTCGAGTCTCATAATAGTTTTCTCTGAAGTCGAATCAATCACAAGGGAACACTTCTGACCGTCAATCCGCCATCCACTTGTACGCCGTCAATCACAGTCGTTTTACATCTTCTCGGAGGTGGGGCTTCTTTGGAATATTCGGCTAGCGGTTACCCTTTAACACTAGCCCCTTCTAGTTTCCCGACACACTGTTATCTTCTCTTACTCTTCTTTTTTATTTTGCAGGGCAGTCAAAACTCAGATGTCCCTTTCACCACATGTCCGTTATTCTCTCCTAAATGTAAACGTTCTACTATTGCACTGATTTTGCTCTCTTTTCAAGCTGTAACAATCTTGCTTCTTGTGTCCTGGCTTCCCACAATGCCAGCAACTTCTTCCAACCATCTATCGTTCTTTCTTCTGCAAACAACCCTCTCTTTTATGCTCTAACTTCTCACAGTACCAACAACTTCATTAAGCCTTCCTGCTTCACGTACTTACTCCGTCCTTGCTTTGAATCTGGGACTGTAGCCCACCTGGAAACTTCCTGTGCTAGACCTCACATACGACTCAAATTCCAGAGCCCTAGCCAGTGCTTCTTGCATATTATTCGGTTGTGCCTGTTTCACTTGAACATTGAGCTCTGCATTGCCCAAGAGCCTAGAGGTCAGGTATTGGCGTAGGGTATATTTTATGTGCCACGCTCTCCAAGTCTCCCTTCTAGCCATTACACGGATCCGAAATTGTACCCTGTACACTTTACTCTGGTGCATAGTGTCATATGTTTTCTGTAACACTTAAACTAGAGAAGAATAACAGCTTCTGCCCTCCACTGAGAACTGGTTCAACACCTCTAGAGCAACACACTTTACACTAGTAGCAAGCTGAACTGCTCTTTGTCTATCGTCCCACTCATTCTGGTCAGCTCAAACTGGACACAGCAGGCTTCCCTTGACACTTTGCCGTCAAATTTTTGTGGTTTCTTCTTAATGGGACTTCTACTGCAACCTTGCACTTCGCTGGATCGGGGCCTAAATACTGGAACCTCATGATTCACTCCAGTATCCCAAACTACCACCTGAGCACCAGCATGTACACCCGCAACTGAAAGACCACCTCTGGAAGTTTGGCCATTTTCAAAATTTGACACATGTCGCCCACCATTTCTGCACACTCTGCACATCAGCCTTAGGCTCAGCAGCAGAAAACTGTTCTACGGCCTCCATTCTCTCATTAAACATTTTGAACTGTTCATCTACATGTTGCTTACACTATGTAATATCATCACTCACCTCACATATGTACTGCTGTAATTCTTTACGTACCTTTTTCTTGAACCGTTGCTGTTCCTCTTGCAACTGCTGTTGATCCTTTTCTATTCTTCTAATGATTGTGTCCAGCTGTTCCTGAAGACGTATGTGCTGCACTTTCTGCCCTTTCTTAAACTCAGTCAGTCTATCACTTTGGTCTTTTAATATTTTCATAGTTGCAGCCAGACACATCTTCCTTCCTTGCCAGCCTTCTTGTGCGCACTCATTCCCAGTCCATAGCGAATAATTGGCTCACTGCAGAAATAAAAATCCCACTTCTGACACCAAATGTTGCAAAATGTGGCCTCCTGACACCAACACGGCTCCAACAGTCAAGTCAGCAGATAGGGAACCGCAGGCCAGCCCAGCAAACCAACTTGCTTAGAGAGGAAGAAGTAGTGGACCTAGTTGGATGTCTTGTGTAACTTGGTTCTTCGTCACTTGGGTTCACTTCGACTGGTCACAACGAATCTTTTACACCGACTGTCCTCGCTGCGAAATTCACATTCATTGTTTACGTAGCCAACTTCACACTGACTGTCTTTTTATTGTTTGTTTGCGCTGCCATCTTCACACTCCGCGTTCTTTACGTCACCAACTGATTCTGCACGTTCCTTTCCCAGTTCAAATCGCCACCTCACAGCATAGACGCACAGAACAAAGAAAAACGTGCAACATACTTCACATTAGTCACGTGATCAATAACGTTATTTCTCCACATAATAAACAAAAACACAAAAAGGGGTGTAAAGTATAGTCCGATGCAGTTGAAATTCAATAAATTCAATTGATAAAGATTATTCAATTAGGAGTGTATAAAATATAAAGAAAGGGAAGACTATATTTATTTCACCAGTTGACACCCGTGTAACGACGATCGATTTGGCGCCATTACTATATAAAAACAATTTATTTTAGTGTATAATAAATAATAAATTATTTTGCATGCCTGTATTAATGCATATAATATAAATTATACAATGCAGTTGTATAATTTACAAATTAATGCAGGTAAAAAAACTTGCTCATTAGGTCAAAGAATATCACAATTACTTTCATTCATCAACACAATTATTTAATAGCAGTTGAACTCAGCTCCATACAAGTTTCGTAGTCTCGTAGAACGAACCAAAGTTGCATGGAGCTAAGTCCAATTGATATTACATTATATATGTCACTCGTACCAAACGAGTTAAGTGCCACTTCCTTTCGTTTGCTTTCTAACTCGTGCATACACACACACACACACACACACACACACACACACACACACACACACACACACACACACACACACACACACACACACACATTCTTTTATTCTTTTACGTGTTTCAGTCATTTGACTGCAGTCATGCCGGAGCACCGAACAAATCGACCTCAAGACTTACTTTTTAAGCCTAGTACTTATCCTATCAGTCTTTTTTTATGAACTGCTAAGTTACGGAGACATACACACACCAGCACCGGTTGTCAAGCGGTGATGGGGGACAAGCACACACATACGCGCGCGCACACACATACGCGCACGCACACACACACATAGATATATACATATGTTTACGACGGGCTTCTTTCAGTTTCCGTCTACCAAATCCACTCATAAGGTTTTGGTCGGCCCGAGGCTCTAGTAGAAGACATTTGCCCAAAGTGCTACGCAGTAGGACTGAACCCAGAACCATGTGGTTGGGAAGCAAGTTCCTTACCACACAGCCATGCCTAATAGAAGCTTCCTTCCCAACCACATTGTTCCAGGTTCAGTCGTAATGCGTGGCACCTTGGGCAAGCTTCTTATGCTATAGTCTCGGACCGACCAAAGCCTTGTGAATGGATTTGACAGATGGAAATTATGTCGTCGAGACGTATATTACTAGTTATGGTATACAGCTAGAAAGAATGTTACTGCAGATTTTGTGCTGACTATTGCACCGGGGCAGTATTGCTGACTCTTCAAACATTCGTTTTCGAATTACCTCATTTCGATTGTTTTCTCTTAATAATATTCCTAACATGGATCTTTCCCTGGCCTTTTGCATCGTAGCCAATTGATGTTGTATCCTCTTCGTATTAACACACGTCTCACCTGCGTATAAGTGTGCAGGTAGGACGGTGCTGCTGAAGAGTTTGGCGCATACGGCATTGTCTAGCTTTTTTGCAACACATCCTTTATTGAGTTAAATGCTTTCCATCCTGCCATCCTACCCTTATTTTCTTTGAGATTTCAGCATCCATATCTCGGCGCCGTTTACGCTAACTAGACGTACTCCTTTACCTCTCTGATTTCATCGCTTCCACCATTCGGTCTTGTGCTACTTCATATATATATATATATATATATATATATATATATATATATATATATATATATATATATATATATATATAATCAATAAAAAAAACACGGAGGAAAAGAGAAAAACAAACAAACGTTTGGACGTAGCACAAGCAATGTATTAATAACACGCTCAGAGAAGGAAAAGAATAGACGTTTTACGTTTCCAGTATAGCTCTTCTTCGGAAACAAGAAGAAGCAGGTAAGTCCAAGAGAAAGGAGGAAGAAAATCGCCAAAAATCACGTGCAGTTACATTTTTGAAGTAAGTGATGTATATATACACAGTTTCGCCTCTACTGCCATGAAGAAGTTGAAAAACGTGGAAAAACAATTTCATTAGTTTTCCAACACTACTGAACATGTACAAGATCCTGGTGATTTCGATCCTTCTATATGGGTGTGAGAACTGGACTTTTACAGCTTACATGGAGCGAAGAATCCAGGCATTTCAGCACAAGAGCTTCAGAAAGCTATTACACATCCTGTCCAAAATGAACAGATATGCCTGGCAGCAAGTAAAAAAATACACTGAATGAAGTTCCATAAATCCCATCAATTTTAGTGAAAATGGAGGAGACAAGTTGTTAAAATTTATAAGAAGTTTAATTCTTGCAGACGATCGTTTCGTACATAGATATAATAATAATAATAATAATAATAATAATAATAATAATAATAATAATAATAATAATAATAATAATAATAATAATAATAATATAAATTCATGATTGAATTAAATTGAATTTATTAAATACCAACGAACTCTTCAGTGCAGGAAGGAAAGAAACCACAATACAAAGAATTTTAAAAAGAAATATAGCATAAAAATTGGATCTAGGAGATTCATATTGGTATCCGTATGAGAAAGAGATGGGAGTTATGTCGGATATTTAACCATAACTAATGGCTTCAACGGTTATTTGAAGATATAAGTAAAGAGGTATCGGAGACGTCCCTGTAAAGATGAGTATGGAAATTAGAATTATAGCTCCATAGAAGTAGCATAGGGCAAATAAGTAGTAGAAATGTCCAATGGGAAGCCAATCCTGAATTTAAATTAAAATTAGAACTAACTGTTGAAATCAGTACGTAGTAAAGTGTATTTTAAAAATTCTATACTTAAGGATGAAGTTTAGCGTGAGGAAGTGGTATATGAGAAGCTAATATTAGATAGTTAATGTAAACAAATGGCAGAAGAAGTAGAGGAATGAGAATGAGTTAAAGATAGATGATGTATATAAAGGACTCATGCTTGAATAAAAAATCATATTTGGTAACACGTATTAATGATAAAGTAGAAAAAATAAGTAAAAACAGAAAAAGCAGTTGTTAATATTTCAATTAAAGTAGTATGTACTTGCTGTGTTTATAAAGTTGAAAAATGTTTTTTGAAAATGAAGTTAGATAGACCAAAATAAATGTTGGGGAGATAAATGAGCGGAGAAAGAGAAGAGTAAAAAAATAAAACTTTGGATAGGGATGTGTTGGTTATACAGAAGGTGTGTTTTAGTATATATAAAAAAAAATATTCCAGAGGTAATAATCCAGCTTAGTATTATGTGAGAAGGATTTGGAATGGCAGTATGGTCATAATGGTATTCAGGTTGTAGGGGTGCCGTGCCAGTATGAATATAATAAAAATTACGAATAGAAGGGTACACATAAACGTACAAAAATTTACACATAATACAGAAGAAATATAATCTAATAAGGGTAAGAGTGTGTGTGTATGTGTATGTTTAGTCATACGTGTGTAGAGGCATATTTACACATGAATATATAGATACGGGAATTCTTGTAGATAATCGTTTAAGGTATATATATAAACTGTACAAATATACCCATACAGGTGTAAAAAAGGGGACACACACATACATATAACTACACACAAATAATAGATAGCATATATAAGTATGTGAACATAGATATATACGCGGTTACACACGTTCATATCAATATACATATCTGTACCTACATATAAAAATAATCACATACATATCTATAAATTTACACGCATAGGTGCATATAAGATTCATACCTAGATATGCATACATGGATGTAGGCATGTAGAACACCTAGAAGTCGTACATGAGCATACATGTGTACATATGCCAGCAGTAAAATATACGTAATTATAAGGTATAGTAACAAATAACATAAACCAGTAAAGTTAGAATAGGTATATTGAGGTGGGGAGAGGTACAAGAAAGGGAGTACACGGACACATTATACACTGAAGAGTACGTTGATATTTAAATGAATTTATTTAATTCAATCATGAATTTATATTATTATGATATCTATGTAAGAAACGATCGTCTGCAAGAATTAGACTTATAAATTTTAGCAACTTGTCTCCTCCATTTTTAACAAAATTGATGGGATTTATGGAACTTCGTTCCATATATATATATATTTATATATATATATATATATATATATATATATATATATATATATATATATATATATATATATATATATATATATATATATATTCATTTAAAATGCAGAGATGCCTATAATAGGACATCTACTCGCTAGAAATAGCAGCAAAAGACTACATACCCTATAATTTATTAATAATGATAAAATTCTTTTTGGATGATTTTCTGAAGGAATTTCGGCATTTTTGCATTTTTGTATTTGCTGCCGATTAGGTAAACCGTAAATACGCGGTATATTTTGAAAAATTAGACATAGGAACACGAACCATGCTGCGTATTGATTCGTGCTTCATATGTTGTCTGGTCATTTCTGCTGACGATAGTCCGACCTTGTAAGATATAATCTTTATCTTACTAAAATTGACTTGAAACCATGGTACAGAATATAGATTGGTAAAAGTTTTTATTTTTCATTTCCTTTCGAAATTATCCCTAACTTTTGTGGTATGTAGTCTTTTGCTGCTATTTCTAGCGAGTAGATGTCCTATTATAGGCATCTCTGCATTTTAAATGAATAACACATAGTCTATTGACTGTTTTTTTACTCTCGCTAGACCACTGGTGGTAAATAAAATTTCTAAAATTTTTTTTGCTACCCTATAATTTATTAATATATATATATATATATATATATATATACATATATATATGTATGTATGTATGTATGTATGTATATATATATATATATATATATATATATATATATATATATATATATATATATATATATATATATATATATATGTATATATATACGTATATATATGTATGTATATATATATATATATATATATTTACACAAATACCTATACATACATTTTGTACGTTTTAATGCGTAAATATTTATACGTATAAACCACTAAGAGCTTACGTACCATTAACTTACAGATACATTCACACTCACTTCCATACACGCACATTATATACACCTGAATAGCTACACTCATGGACACATTTACACATATCGTTCTTGCACCACACATGCGTTCTTGCACTCGCACTGATATTCAAACTATGAAACATTCTGTAATACCATACACTTGCGCACATAAACACGCTCATGTCTCATACATGTACTGAAACATAAACTAACACTCATATACAGCATAATATATAAACAGTTATGCTCACAAAATCCCATGCACATACAGAGAGGAGGAGGAGAATGAGAGAGGGAGAGAGAGGAGAATGAGAGAGGGGGTTCATTAATTACAAAAGCAGTTTACCCCGAAAGACAAGCATCTATTTATATATCTTTGTTGTTTCTCCTCTAATGACTTAAGAAGCATTCCCTATCTCCATTATACCAGCCATTTCTCTCACACAGCTACACTCTAGATTCCAGGTAGCCTCCACCGACTAGTATTACTAACTACTTCAAGCAAAAGACCACAGAAAACAGAAGCTTTCCTATTTTTGTCAATATGTCGTTGCACTCATCTAGACCTCTTATCAGTTTACACAACAGATGCTTCGAACAGATGCGTTCAAACTGACTTCTTACAGAACATGAACGTTAGAGTTTTTCTTCATCTTTTCCTGATAGTTCCCATTCCCTTACCACTTACCATACTTTCATCACCGATTTGCCCAATCCGTACGAACAGTAATCCAACCCCGTACCATTGTGTCACAGAATTTCGTAGTTCTCTTGTGCTATCTTATCCAGGAACGGTTGGTGTGATTTGAACGGAGATAACTTCCGTTTCGAAAATGAACAAACAACTTTAGTTTCGAATGCAAAATTGTAGCAACGTTAGGAAATTTTTATTTATTTGCATAATGTTGCATATTACACGACAAGCACATATTTCATCGTTTGCGAAAGAATGAAAGACAAATCTGACTCTTTTACGAATCGAACTCAGAATATACAGAGATAAAACTGAACAAAAAGAGGCAATTTATCCACTTCTTAGCTGTTTCATTAGAGGTACGATGGCCGAGGGTTGTGTAAAATATTCACCATCAAATCCCACCAAATCACCTTAGGAAAGGATGAGCACATGAGATAATGAGGACTAGTAACACAATGTCTGGAGAAAAGGCGGTAGGGTCACATGAATTCCTTTTATCATTGGGTAAGCTGATTAAAGCTTACCTGAAGTCAAACAAAGACAAGGGAGTCTTAAATATATTATGTTTTCCTCATCGATATTTTTATATTATCTATGTAAACAACTCACTATGTTTTGAATTTTGTTATTGTCTTTAAGCTCTTATGCATAATAAAGCGAGCGAACCATCGTGCCAGCCTTTGCCAGCCTTACCTACCAGTCTGATAAAAGCAACATTGTCTATACGGGGTGACAGAATATAGCGAGGGTACGATTAAAATATTTTATGTTCACTTTGAACTGTTGCACTTTAAAGTTCTGGGGAGAAACCGGCACCGAGAGGAAAACCCCACGTGGGTACCTTTTTCGGGATAAAAGGCTGGACGTGGGAAGAGGGATATAGAATTAGCAACTTTGAAAAAGGAAATATTACAAACGAATATCATGAATAGAGAACCTGGTAAAGTACGAGTAATGCGACTATCGAAAGCTTAGTCAAAAGTGCAACGTTGCTGTGGCTAACACTGGCTTGTAGACAAAAATGAAGTGATCTGATATGAAAATAATAAATAAGGAAGGCTTCTAGCGTGGACAGAAAATTAGGGAAGGGAAATGAGATGTGCCTCTTACATTTTTCATAAATGCATTAATAAATCGAGAGTCCTTGTTTTCTGTCACAGAGGTACGAACTTTAGTTAAATAAACAGTTTTTAATATCCTCAGGAAATAGAGTTAAATACATAATCAGTTTTTAATCTATAAACAATTATAATTCTTTTAAGACGCATCTATGGAATTACAAAAGTTTAAAATTGCACAAATGACTCTTTGTGTGTGTGCGTGGGTGGGTAGGTAAGTAGGTAAGTAGGTAGGTCATTACATCTTTCATAGTCCTACTAGCAACATATAACCTAATACAACCTGTCGCGTTTCGGGCCATCGGCGACTAAACCGGCAACCCTAAAAAGCCTGCTTGGTAAGGAGAGCATTCTATTTTTTTCTGTAAGACACCATGCAGGATGAAAAACAAAACCTGTCAAAGGGCAGATGAACTCCATTGAGTCAACGGCCATCCAACAACTGTAAAACAATCGGGAGTGATGAACCCCTAACTGTTCACAGCATCCTTCTAGGATCCTGCGGTTTCACGTGATTAGTGGTCATATCGCTTCGGACTGTCACAAGGTAAAAATCAAGGAGATTCAAAGAGTGATACACTAGTATACATCACTAAAATCTAGTGACATACTGATGTCGCTTTATGGTGATCACATTTGTCATTCCATCTACTGAAAGTGCTATGGCAAAGGAAGAGTGGCAATGAGTGCAGACCTATCCAGTAAGAAGATCCAATATTGAAATTTAATTGCGGAACATCTTATCCCAGAAAGTGACTTGACCAATCTAGTGGAAATTACAACTTTTGTTTGACGTCTTTGCTTGGAGCAAAGTAGATCTGCCGCGGGAATGAGCAGCCATCTAAGCGGTGGAGGACGAAAAGTCAGAAACGCAAATGACTGTGTGTAAGCACAAAGAAACGGCAATCATCTGTGAACATGGAGCAATTGCCATGCATGCTTACATGCATACATGTATGTATGTACGTATGTACGTATGTATGTGTATGCATGCATGTATGTATGTATGTATGTATGTATGCATGTATGTATGTATGTATGTATGCATGTATGTATGTCTTTTGCTGGCCTCAATCTCATCTGCGAACGCATGGAAAACGAACCTCCACCAACTATTCTGCCTATAGGTCTGTGAACACCTTTGAATGCAGTGTATGCCAGAAGGTTTGCAAATCCAAAGGAGGCCTCAAAAGACATTTTTAAATCCACAAAGAGTAGAACTTATCTGCAGCTCTTGGTGGTCCAAATCGGAGGTGCAATCTATGTGGGTGTCTTTTCAGAACATTGTCTGGTTTAAAAAGCCACATCAGATGCCATGATGGTGCTAAGGTGTAGGTACAGGGGGTGGTCAAACTCTGCATATGGAGTAGACAACTACCATGTATGTATGTATGTATGTATGGATGGATGGATGGATGTATGTATATGTGTGTGTGTGTGTGATATATGTATGTAAGTATGTATCTATGTGTATGCATGCATATAATTTGATTGTTTGTATGTATGTATGTATGTAATGTGTGTATGCATGTATGTAAAGTATGTATATATGTATGTTTGTATGTAATGTATATATATATATATATATATATATGTGTATGTAATGTATATAATGTATGAATATAATGTATGTATGTATGTAATGTGTATAATGTATGTATGTAATGTATGTATGTATGTATGTTATGTCAGGTCACTTTCGAGTGCTACTGGTAACATGTAACCCAGTGCAACCTGTTGCATGGTCAGGCCGTCAGCGACTAAACCGGCAACCTAACCAAGCTTATTTGGTGAGGAGGGTGTTGTTGGACACCCTGCGGGATGAAAAACAAAACCCGTCAAAGGGCGGAGGAACTCTTGAGAATCAACAGCCATCCGATATGTGTGTAATTATGTATTTACTGTATATCCCCCTTTTTCTCACTAATTTTATATATTGTATATTTTTATAGTTTGCTCATTATATATATTTTTATGTATTCCATATTGTATATTTTATGTATATATTGTATATCAATATTTTTATATATCGTACGTTTTTCTTAAAATCTATTTTATCCAGCTTATGGCTGTATCTTGCGCAGGGACATAGAAATAATCGGACTGAATACCCGATCGCGCGGTTAAGCCATTGGGAGTGATGGCCCCCTAGCTCTTGTTAGGGCATCCTTCAAGGAGAAGGCAACTCAGGCAACTGGGATAACTCCGACATAAAACCTGCGGCTCAGTGGTTACCGATGATGTTGACTTGTTCTTCTTTTCGGGTTATGGCTGCTGTTGCTTAGCGAGTGGGATTGACTCGGTGCACAGCCTTTCCTCACTTTAAAAAAATTCTTCTTGCACAGGCACTGCACGAAAGCAACATTGATTGATTGACTGTGATTAATTAATTAACTAATTGATGATTGTTGATAGTGCTATGAGTCAATCAACGATGTTCCAAAACAGTAAAAAAATAAATGGCAGTAATGACTCTGGAACCAAATCAGGTGAAAGAGTCTGGCTCGGCAGGGTATCCAGAGCATCACAGTCTGAACCCGGCCTCATCGTGCAACTTGTGATAGAAACAAATAAAATATTGAATATTGGCTGTTGGAATGTACGGACACTGCTTGACTGCTCTTGTTGCGAAGGAGCTTCGACGCTATGATCTTGAGATGGTTGCTTTATCTGAGATGAGATGGTCATCTTACAGAACCTTGTGGAAAATATACATTCTTTTGGAAAGTAAGAGTTTAGAGGAGAGGCTGGAGTGGCATTTGCTGTTAAGACTACTCTTGTGGACATGTTGGAAGAATTCTCAGTCGGGATTAACGAGCGTCCATGAGAATTCCTTTGGTTAGAGGAAATTATGTGACCTTGGTGAGTGTGTATGCTCCAACTATGTGCTCTGCTGATGACGAAAAGTTTCTTTCTACTATACTTTGAAGGGCATTATAAGAAACATCCCTAGGGCAGACAAAGTCATAGTACTGGGTGACTTTAATGCCAGAGTGGGTAGGGATTTTGACACATGGACTGTAATTGGAAGGCATGGGGTGGGAAAGTGTAATAGTAATGGTATGCTTCTGCTGCAGATGAGCGAGGAGCTGCGTATGTGTGTTACCAATACCATGTTTCAACAAAAGAATAAGTTTAAAGCCACATGGATGCACCCTGCATCTAAAGAATGGCATATACTGGATTACATTCTTGTTAGGGTGACTGATGATATGTGCAGTGTGTTCGTGTTCTTCGTGGGACTGAGTGTTGGACTGACCACCGCCCGGTACGTGCACAAGTGAAATTAATCACAAAACGTAAAATCCGGGCTGCAGGTATATCCCTGCCTAAAAGACTGAATGTTGCTCGTCTTAGGTGTAATAGTGTGAAGAGAACTTTACGAGAGGAAATGAATGTTGCAGTTATTGGGGAGGATTGGCCGACCCTTAAAAATTCAGTTTAAGATATAGGCAGGATTGATACAAAGAAAGCATTAAGATTGGTTTAAAGAAAGTGATGAACATATAGATGATTTATTGGCTGATAAAAGACGTACTCTGTCACGCTATTTGTCAACAAAGCCACAGGAGAGAGATGTGTTGCATAGAGAACTCAAGGATGCGAAATCACGTGAGAGGCGGAGGCTCTCTCAGATGAGGGATACGTGGTGGAGTTAGAAGGCTGATGAGATACAGGTGTCGTCGGATTCCAATAACACAAAGCTGTTGTATGGTCTCTTGCGAGAAGTTTATGGACTGACTTCTCTGATGACACCATTTCGAAGTAAGGATGGTAAAGAACTTCTTCGTGATTCACAAGGAATTCTGCGAAGGTGGCGAGAACACTTTGATGAACTTTTGAATCAACAGTCAGTAGTTAGTGAGGATGTTCTCAACCTCATCCCTGAATTACCTGTGAGGGCGGCTCTCGCGGAACCACCAATGTTGGAAGAAGTTGCGGTAGCTGTCTCAAGGATGAATAATGGAAGGTCACCGGATATGGATGGCATACATGCGGAGTTGTTACAACATGACGGTAAGAAACTTCTGCAGCAACTTCACTCCTCGTTTGGCAGGATATGGGCTAGTGAATCTGTACATGAGGACTGGAGAGATACAGTAATGGTGGTCTTATATATAAGGGAAAGGGCAACAGGAATGATTGAGGTAACTATAGGGGAATATTATTGCGTTCTGTCGTAGGAAAGGTTTTATGCAGAGTACTTCTGGATCGTCTGCTGAAACACGTTGCAGATTGTGTTCTTCCAGAAAGTCAATCTGGCTTTCGTGTGGGACGCGGCACTGCTGATGTGATCTTCTCAGCTAGACAGCTTCAGGAGAAGTGTGTGGAACAGGGTCTGGATTTATATCAGGTTTTTGTCGATCTGACAAAAGCCTTTGATACCGTTAATAGAAATGCACTGTGGAAAGTCCTTCAGAAACTTGGTTGTCCTGAAAAGTTCCTTGCTTTGGTTAGGTCTTTTCATGAAGACCTGAAGGTTAGGGTTAATGTTAGAGGTAAAATGTCGGAGCCAATCTCAATACAAAATGGAGTGAAACGGGCATATTCTGGCATATTCTGCCATATATTTTGCGATGGTTTTCTGTATTGCGTTCAGAAATTGCAGATATGGTGTTTACTTCCATTATCGAACCCCTGGAAGCATATTTATTATCAGGCGCTTTGCTGCAAAAACAAAGGTATTTACCTCTATCATAAGAGACCTTTTGTATGCAGAAGATTGTGATCTAGTAGCGCACACAGAGATTGATATGCAACACATTTTGAATGCATTCTCTGATGCTTGCACTGCCTTAGGATTAACAGTCAGTCTCAAGAAAACTGTTGTCATGTACTAACCTGCCCCTGGTAAGGCATATAGTAAAACAAACCTATGTGCATGGTAAACGACTTGGTGTAGTTGATCTGTTTGTCTACCTGGGAAGCACTGTTAATAGATATAGCAATTTGGATAGTGAAATTCCATACAGAACTAGGAAAGCAAGTGATGCTTTCGGAAGGCTAGAAAGGCACCTCTAGTGTCGGCGAGACATATGCAGGAAGACAAAGATAAAGGTGTACAAGGCGTGTGTACTCTCTTCTCTTCTTTATACCTGCGAGACCTGGGTCACATATCGATACCACCTTAAACAACTGGAACATTTCCATCAGATGTATCTCAGACGGATCTATGGCATTAAGTGGGAGGACCGCATCAGTGATCTTGAGATATTGGAAAGCTCTCGGTGTGAAATTATAGACGCTCTTGTGTTGAGGCAAAGGCTCAGACGGAGTGGTCATCTGGTCAGGATGAAAGATTCAAGGATGCCAAAACAACTCTTTTATGGAGAGTTAGCTAAAGGAGAACGACCTCCACATAAACCAAAAAAGAGGTATAAAGACTTGCTGAAGGCTTCCTTGAGAGATGCTAGTATCTCTCCTGACACATGGGAGGGCATAGCTATTGACCGTAGCAGGTGGAGAAGGATTGTGCATGAGGGGACAGCTACTTTTGAGAAATCTCGAGTTGCGCATGAGAAAGTAAGGAAGGATGTCAGGAAGGGCATCGTTCTTGCACTTCCAGACGGTAAGGGTCTTCTTATGATGCTGACATGCAGTGTCTGTACAAGACCTTGCCTCAGTAAAGCTGGACTTAAGAGTCATCTTCGTAGTCATAAAACGAGACCGAGGATTGACTACCAGGCCGCTGGTGGTAGTGCTACACACCATACTAATCATATCTATCAGGCATGTGGAAGGGAATGTGATTCGGCGGGAGGACTTAAACGACATGCAAAGGTACATGAAGTCCAATTACAACTACAGCCGGTTTTAGCTGCCAACTCTGTGCAAGATATTGTAGATCTTCGGCTGGGCTAAAAAAAAGTCACATTCGATCACAGCACCGTTAACAGTTAAGCCTCGTGCAATGGCCATACTCGATAACGAGAGGGCAGCCATCATGTATGTATGTAATATATGAATATAATGTATGTCAGTGTTACTCAACCTTTTTAGGTGCGTCTTTTTGCGCGTGTATGCATGTGCGTGTGTGTGTGCGTGTGTATGTGTGTGCGTATTCGGGTGTGTGTACGTGTATGCGTGGGGTTGTAAATGTTAGGTATGTGTGCGTTCATATGCATGTGTACGTGCGTGTGTGTGTGTATGTGTCTATATATGCATGTGCGTGCGTATGTATATGTGTGTGTGAACGTGGAAATGTGTGTCGGGTTATGCGTGCATTTCGTTGCGTGTATGCGTGTGTGCTTCAGTATGTATGTGTATGTGGTTGTGTGTGCGTGTGTACGTTTATGTTTGTGTGTGTATATAGGTATGTATGTCTGTGTGTGCGTGGGGTTGTGTGGGTTAGGCATCTGTGCATTCCTGTGTGTGTGTGTCTGTGTGTGTGCGTTTGTACACGTGTGTGTGTACGCACATGTGTATGCGCGTGGGAGTATGTGGGTGTGTGGGTGTGCATGTGTGCGTGCGTGTGTGTACGTGTGTGGAAGTATGTGTGTGTACATGTGCACGTATGTGTGTCGTATGTGTGTGGTTTGTGTGGGAGGTATATATGCGTTCATGTGTGTATACGGGTGCGTGTGTTTTTTCCTGCGTGGATATGTACGTATGTGCGTGTATGTGTTTGTGTATATAGAAAAAACAATGAATTATAAATATAACACAACAATAAATATAAAAAAAAGTTGAAAGGCGATAAAGAAGTGAAAAATGCGATATAAAGTGGCGCAATTACAAGCAAAAAACGAAAAATGAATTAAGGTTGCTTAGTTGCAGGAGGTGTAGAGGCAGTCAATAGGCGGAGGGGGTTGTATTTAGTCCGAAGGGGATAGTAGTTCGTAGATTAAAGATATACCACTGTTCCAGGCGGAGTCGTGAGTGTGTGGTTCCGTGGTGTAGAGCGAGGCCAAAGACGGAGATGCTAGAGGGGGAGTAGTTGGCCAAGCGGAAGTGACGGGCGACGGGGGTGTTCCAACGTAGCCGAACATCCCTTAGCCAGCAGCCCGTCTGACCTACATTTAATTTATCACAGAGGTTGCATCTAATGCAGTATGTGAGGTTAGAAGTGGCGCAAGAGAAGTGTTTGCTGGTTAGGACCGCTGAGAGAAGTAATGTTGGTGATGAAGGGGCAGGTGTTGCAGCGGGATCTGGAGCACGGGAAGGATCCGGGTGGGGCTGGAGGGGAAGAGGAGAAGGTGCTATGGACCAGAAGATCGCGTGGGTTCCGGGCGCGTTTAAAGGAGGACAAGGGTAGGTTGGGGAAAATGGGGCGGGTGGTGGGATCGAGCTGGAAACGACGGAAGGCCCGTAGAATCCTCCGACGAAGGAGTAGAGTGGAGGGGTTGAAAAGGAGCGGAAAGGGGGTGCGGTTAGGGTTAGGGTTAGGGTTAGGGTTAGGGTGAGGGGAAGGAGAAAGGGGCGGTGGTGCGATCGATTCGACGAGTGCGGGCAAGGGCATGTTGGAAAAGGGATGAGTGGTATCCTCGATGCCTGAACAGGCGGGCAAGGTATTGGGAATGGGTGTCGAAATCCTGGTCCCGGCTGCACAAGCGTCGGAGGCGGAGGAACTGGGAATAAGGGATGGCCCGTTTGGTGTGGAAGGGATGGGAGGAGGAGAAGTTGAGGTAGAGGTGGGAATCTGTGGGTTTGAAGAAGGCGGAGGTGCTGAGAGTGTGGGATGGGTGGTGAATGGTAAGAGA